>NW_006800200.1:0-71672 GCF_000485575.1 Poecilia formosa | reverse complement strand
AAAACAATATTCTAACCTGACAACAGATTGACTAAGCCAAGAAGATGGAAACTTGATCTGAAATATTGCAGATCATCCAGGTCGCAGGTTGTCAATGCACTGCCAACCTCGTAACGTCAATGCCCCTGTCTGTAGCAGAGCAAGATACAGTATGCAGAGCTCTGGACTGATCGGTTCCTCTCGGCCATATTCAACCCTTTTTGAGTGCAACTGACTAAGGTTCACAACCTTCAGAAAGTTTTTTGCTTTTTGGAAAGCTGTTGCAAATTCTTCTTTTGAGTTTTATTTTAAAGTCTTCATTAGTGCTAAAATGTCAAATTGGAATGATTTTGAGCATTAAGAATCCACTCAGATGCTCAACTAAGTATCTGTTGCTTTTTTTTATATATATATATATATATATATATATATATGTTTTATAAAGCACATTTGATTAGTTATTTATTATGTAAGTTTTTGGCAATGACAAAAATCTGTTTGGTTTAAAATAATCTGCTTTGATGGAGTTGAAAAAGAGATTGAAGTTTTCAGAACATCCAGAGAGAAAAAAGTTTTGTTTTTAATTCTACAAATACAACATTATGCTCATCCTTTGATTTTGAGGTTAATCTCATGGGATATTTTGTGGTTGTCTTTTATGGTGAGCAGTTGTAAAATCTGCAGGTAGCCTTTGTTGTAATCAACAGATCTGTGAACCTAACTTTTCCCTATACCCAAATAAAGGTGCCCACTGAGAAAGACCCTTGCATATAAAGCCTGTACCCACAGCAGTGACTAATTGTTTGTTATGTCAGGGCTCGTCGGGCCTGTTTGCCTTTAATGGAGTGTGGTGCGGTGATCCATCAGCCTGTCGAGGTAGCCTGATGTCAGCTGAAGTGGTTGTGTGTCAGTGGGGCGACTGCACTGTAGACGTGTGATTTAGTGCCTTGCTTCTTGTGCTGCCTTGTGCCTTTCCCTCCAGCCCTGCAGTGAAGCCCACTCCTCTCCTCTTCCTCCCTGTCTTCTCTTCTCACACCAGATTGATTACCTGAGCAACTGGCTCATGACACTCGCCATCTTCTGGCAACCTTTTAGTGCCGTTTTATAGATGGTTAGTGCACCTCATTTGGCTATTTATACATCCGCAAGTGGCCATGAAATATAGATTTGTCTTGATGGGTGTCAACATCGTAGCTATGGAGCCGGAGCACGGCGACACCTCATTATTTTAATGGTGTGAGATGAAGAGGCTCCATGGCGGGGAGTCATTTTCAAGCGTTGCTAAATGATACTGTTTTTATTTTCATTTAATATTTCGAGTCATATTTTACTCCCAGCAGTAGGATTTTGTTTTCGCCGCATTTGGTTTGCACCCAGAGCCGGGTTTAGGATGAGGCAGAGATGTAACTAACAATGGAAGAAAACACAATGAGCCTTTTTTACTGTTCTCTCTTTGTCTCGGTCACCAAAGGAAAAAAACAAAACAAAAAAAACAACACTCTTTCTATGTGAATGTCAAGGTGGTTGTGATGTGTGACCTGTCACTGCAGGCGCGCAGATGAACGTATTTTACTCCATTCACAGTCAAGGTCTCAGAGGTAATTAGGTGGTGGCACCCACTCAGTGCGATGTGCTGGTTAATTGAATAGTTAACACATCTGAGGCAGGCCTGCACAGACTGGAGGTGACACCTGTCAGGGAGTCGATCCCTACCGACCCAGGACATTTCCTGCTCTGCCTGATACATATGTCATCTTTGAGGAAATCCCAAATTAGCGGCATGCCACTGAGCGAGTGCAGTGCAGCAGGTGTCCAGATAGCTGGAGGCAGGAAAAAGGCAGGCACTTCTGTGCTCTGTCCTTCAAGGCAACATGTAAAGCTTGGAGCACCTATCCTTATTTAACCTCGGGGCATTTCCGTGGTTATGTGACAGGACAGTGATGATGCCTTGTGTGTGTCTGCGTGTGCACGTGCTCACTTCACCTGGCTCACCCCTCGCCCAAGGCATCCAGGAGTGGAGTGTACATCATGGTGAGATCCTCCCACCTCAGAAAAGATTTGCCAGGCATTTATGCTGCTGATTGCAGAAAGTTCATTGTTTATTAAGTGACACTTACTGTAGCGACCCTTAAGAACATTTTGCAGCTGTACGTGTCTTTGCTGAGCAATTCTTTTTAAGAGATTTTAGACTTTAGCAGACAGACAGCTGACTGCAGGCACTGGTCCCATCAGTGGCCAATACAGTCAGGCAGAGATAACAGCTGTGGTTAGAGAAGGTTTTCCACAGTTGAGTGAGACCTGGAGGCTGCTCACAGCCATACCACTGAAATGGAGCTCACAGCAAATGGAACCAATACCAGTTTTCTGCAAATTAATTGAGCAGTCGGCTCACTCACTCACTCACAGGCACTCTGATACACTTCTCTCCACTGTAGTCTAATATATGGATTACTGCACTGAGCGCAGACAAATCTGTTGAAAATATAGAAATCTATATAGAGAAAACAGTATCATGCAGCTTGACTGCATTATGTCATCAACGTAACATGTAAAGGCCCAGCAGGCTACCATTCAGACTAACCGAATGGCCTGGAACGATGTAAGATATCTGCATTCAGTCTGAGAAATTATCATACAGTTCGATGGTTTGTAGGAATGACTGCAGTTCTAAATGCTTGTAACCCAAATTCAGTGTATTTAAGGCATGTTGGCTGAAGTCTTTTATTATTTTTCTGTCAAACTGTAATTTGTTTTCTGTTGTTTTTGCCTTACTCTCACATCCCATCAGTCACTCTTCATCTAATATGGTTCAAAATGGATTAAATCATGTAATGAAAAGGAAATATGATGATTGAATTTATATTAGTTTGTTGGAGAAATATGAAAGATAGTTGTGTATAACGTGATCTACTCTGGTGCCCTGGTTTCAATACATTGTGAGACATTCACCTTTAAATGCTAACAGGGGGACTGACAAGTGTCCTTTGAACTTGAATCACCTCAACTTCTGTTTTTTTTTGTGCAATAAACAAATACAGGCAACAATAATACAAACTGTTTCAAAAGTAAGCATTTATCCTGTTTCATAGTACTTGGGAAATACTTAAACTTTGGTCTTCATTTATTATGACCCCTTTGGATTTGTCAAAGGGAGCCATCCACAAATTGCAGGATGGCTCCTGTTGTTATTAGTGTAGTTGACCGAATGCAAATCTGTTGTATTTATGCCAAAAGTCCAGTGCACCCTTTATGGATAAAGAGTAGAGATGCTAACATTTAGATCATTTAGCAAAGTTTGTCAGCTATTTATGGTGAAAGTTTGCTGCTAAATTGATCATGAACATAAATAATAGTTAGTCCTTTGACTGTTGAATTTTTTTTGTATGTCTGAGTTGAATTTTTTATTTTTTATTTCTTGGCTATTTGAGTGTTCAGTGGTCTCTCTCCCATCCCATCCCCTGCATTTCTCAGCAGCTTTGTGGGGCTGTGGCTCAATAGGCAGATCATTCCAGGTCAGAGTCCTCTTGTGCAATCAGGTGTTTAACTGGCCTACTGAAGTGGGACAGGAGCATCTTAACCAGCACATTGCCAAAGGTCTGATGTTCACTCAGCCTCTGGGACTGCTGTGAGTAAACGCGCCACCTGCCAATAGGCATTAGTGCGGATTTAGTAATTAAGTGATAGGGTGAGGACTAAATTGGGTGTTTGTGGGCTGGCAAGCCACCCCAAGGTCCCTTTAGCCATGCAGATAGGGGATTCTAATTGCCAGGAATATTGATCAGACAGGCGAGGGGGGTACGCAGGGAATTCACAAGCCATCGATTAGCTGTTACTACACCTCACTTGTCAATGGAGGAGAGAGGTGAGCATTGGAAAACCTCCAGGCTTTTCCCACAGTATCCTTCACCACCAGCAGCGCCTGACACACATCCAGACACTATTGGAGTCTGTGACACAGCATGTTTCTGTAGAATTACTGCATATCAATTGCATATCTGTGAACCAGATTTATTTTCACGTAGGTGACTCCCGAGTTCAATTGAGACTCCAGAATCTGCAAATGACTCGGGAGTCATAACTGCAAATGAGTTAGTGGATGAGCATGCATGTGTTCAAAGTAAATCTGTACTTGCACAGCTTTTTTATTCCTGCTATAAAACTGGTCTCCATGAGTTTTTAGGATTGTTATATTGTTATTAGTTAATGGATTGAAATGGGACTCTAAATTTGCATGTCCTGTGATCATTGATTTGTTAATTCACCTCACTAAGGAAACTTTTCTTTCTGAGCTTTAGAGCCTTCTTCTTTGACTCGTTTGCTCTACTGTTATTCATTAGCACCTCAGAGAAATAAAACGTAAAACATCAGTTAGAATTTTCAGACAGCTTCTAAGCTAAATTCTCAAAGCTTGCACGCAGTTGGGTGTAATGAAGGAGATTTTGTCCGAGGCAAACTCACAGCAGGCTAACATATAATGACAAACGATTAAGAGATGGGATTTGATTTTGGGATGTTGCTTTTGAGAGTATGCTGCCAATTGAATTGCAGGAATTAAAAGTTGCTACTGTACTTTTTCCCTATGATGTGAAAAAAAAAAACAATTTTGGGTGCAGAAGAAAAAGAAAAGACAACCTGACATCCAAATGTAAACTTTGGATTCAGCTGCTGCTGCTTCAGCCACAATAAATAAATTACATGAATTCTAGGATAGATTCCTAAGATCAGACAAAAATTCATAAATACAGTACAGAACCCTTACAGATTTCTTTCATCTATTTTTCTTTCTTTTATGTTTCGCTTAAACATAAATGATTACCAAACAAATTTCACTACTGGTTAAAAATAAGTGGGGAAAATCTAAAAGGTTAGTCTAAATTGAATTTAAGTCCATACTTTAATTAGGTCACTCCAAAAATGTATGCTGTTTGTTTGTTTGTTTGTTTGTTTGTTTGTTTGTTTTTTGTGAGTCATTCCAAATGTGCTTTGGATCATCGCTCTGCTGGATTACTAAAGTGTAACTGGATTTAAGGTCCTGCACTCACAGCTGGACATTCTCATGCAGGATTTTCTGAACAAATGTCATGATTCTATCTGTCAGTATCATGGCCTGTTTAGCAAATGCAGTCCACAGAATATGTTTTCTTAAGTCTGCGGGATCATCAACGTGTGTTTTAACCAACATGAGATGGGCATTTATGGTCTTTTTGGTCAGAAGTGGTCTTGGCCTGGGAACTCTCCCATGGATGCCTTTTTGTCCAGTCTCTTTGTTTTAGTGTTAAATTTTGCAGACTTGCCTTAACAGAGATCTCCAGTGCTTTAGATGTTGTTCTAGGCTGTTTTGTGACCACATGGTTGAATCATTGATACGCTCTTAGAGTTATTTTGGTTGACTGGCCACTCCTGAGACAGTTCACCACTGCTCTAGGTGTTCTCCATCTGTGGATTATAGCTCTCCCTTTTGTTCACTGGTGTACCAAAGTCTTATGAATGTCTTTGTAATAGACTAACAGAAGCCACTTCCTGCCCTTTCAACTGTTTTTTAATTCTTTTTAGATGATGTGTTACTTTGTCAGATCTTTCGGCGATCAGAGAGGTTGTATTTACAATGTTCATATATAAAATGACAATTTTGTTTTCCGATAAAAAAGGAAGTTATATATGGTTATATTTTTATGTAATCACAGACACTAAGGTTTTTTTTAATGAAATGAATAATATAGGTCAAGGTAAATGCAATAGAAAACAGAGAAAGTGTCACTGACAGATAGCTGTATCATATCTCTGTGAGTAAAACTTGTTAAAGCAGAAGTTTATGAGAGCAGTCTCAGGTTGTGTTTCCACATTTGTGTTGAAATGAGCTGCAGAAACAGCAGCAGTAAGAAGGTTTGCTGGCCAGCAGTCACTAGCCTGAGTCATTTAGAGCCTATTACAAAACATCAATATATTGATGGAAGTAAGTGTCTCAATGTGCTGCTCTGTAAACACACTGCTGGTTTCATTGAGCATGTTTTATCTGCTTGCATCTTATCTGGACTCATCTTTTTATCTTCAGCACTCTGTTATTGCAGTTTTGGCTTTACAGGTTCATATTTTAATCACGGCGCCTTTTATTTGTGCAACGGCCTAGTAATTCTATATTGGTTTTGAATTTAGTGAAATATTTTCTGCTTATGTTTCTTATACAAATTTCAGTTTGTTCTCTGCATTGAAATTTTCACAGACACTTTCTGTATAAATGGATGCAGCATGTTAGCATGCCTTGTTCAGCAGAAACAGGCCAAGCTGCTCGATCAGCAGGTCAAAATGCTCAGGAAAAAAAAAAGAAGTAAAAAGGATCAATAACCTCAGAGAAGTCTTGACATAACTCAGTAAGGTCAAAATGTTTTTTTATGAAATTCCTGAATATATTTAACTTCTCTTACATTCTCCATTACAAATGCTTTTGTGTTGGAATTGTATAAGTTTACTTTTAATTAACATTTTTTTTCAGGCATATATCTATAACTTAATTTTAAAAATATTGGGTTTATTTTGATTTCTTTCATTATTATTTTGGGTTATAATTATCCAAAGGATGAAGAAAAGAAAATGTATTTCATATAATGTTTCTCCCATTCTCCCATTCTTATTATATTTAAATATAATATTTGGCTTCTGGTAGGATTTCTAAAATAATAGGCCTGGTATATTAGCTTCTGTAATTAGTTGTTATTTAGATATTGCTAAATACAAACTTGCCAGAGTTTTGGTTATTAGTATTTTAACACCACGAGTTTGTGAACAAAGCCATATGTTCTGAACTATCTAGAACATTTAAACTGTGTGACTTAAAAAAGTCTTTTTGACATTTCTGAATGGTGATTGTCCCTCCATGCTTGTCTTCTGATTGAAGCCAAGCTGCAACCGTTTATACAGCACTCAGTTACCCTCCAGCCATGCTCACAAATTGATTTAATTTTGTCTGAATTTGTGTTTTCAATCTCGTAATTATTTTTTTAACCCCAGAGGAAGCCGAGAGAAATGAGTCACATCTTCACAAGTGGTGAAATTCGATGGTCTATGATTTAACACCAACCAAAGGGAAAGGAGCCCGAAGCGTTGCAATTTACCAACCATTCATCTGTTAGCCGATTCAATCACACCACATTTAACATCTTTCAGAAAATTAGATAAATCTGATGGAAAAACTTTTCTGCTCAAATTAATCTCCTTAATCCCAATTTGATCTTGCAAGTAAGCTGTATCTTTTGTCTGTGTCCTTAAATCTGCCACAAAAAGTCAAAGAAAGGTGAACAAACTCTAAAACCGCAGATGTAGCTTAATTTAGATAAAAGAACTGATTACAGGACTTGAGGAGTGTCCACTCTCCATTACTGTTGTCCTCAGACATTTGACAGATGCAGCCGGAACAGTGATGTTCCGGCTGCACCCAGGGTTTATCTGAGGGAAAATAAAAGTTTTTTTTTTTTTTTTCTCAAGTTTAAGTTCCTTTAATAAAAGCTCAAATTAGCTGTTAGCCAAAAATATTAGTCAAAAAAGAAGTTCTAACTCTATTTCACATAAAATATGATCTTAGATGTCTCTGGAGAAGAAACTAACGCAGCTGCGCCTATCGACAGAAGGTGAATGCAAATTAATAAACACTTCAAGGGTTGAATCATGTTTGAAATTCAGACTATTTATCTCATTGTTTTGGTTAGAACTTTGCCAAGAATCATCCACACCCACATGCAATGATTGCAAAGTTCTACTGTCGACATTTGTGTACCTCAGCTTTAGCAGCATAGCGTATCTTTGCAGTTTGGGATTTTGGTCAATCCAAGTGCCAACCTAAACACTACTAGGCCTTTGCTTCACAGAATTAGAACCAACAATTAATGTCTATTAGATTTCTACCTTGAAGATGTTTTGTTTTGTCATTGCCCGACTTTTTCTTTGTGAATAGAAATATGTTTTGTTTGTGGTGCAGCTTTTTGCCAGTTAGTCAGAAACAAAAGGACATGAACTTGCGCAAATACTCCCATGGACTTGTAGTGTTGTATAAAAAGAACAAGTAAATGTGAAGATCCATTTAGCATATAGTCCATATTTAATTGTCTGTGACCAGGAAGAGTTGTGGGTTGACTAGCTGTCTATGTGACGTCTCATTTTCTCCAAATGACCAGCTGGCAGAAGAAGCCAGCAGGAAAAGACCCAGCTTGAAACTGAAACGATAATTAAGCCACTCATTAGTAACAAAGACTGACATAGTGGACTAGTTAAAGCACTTGGCTAGACATTTGGCCAGGATCATGCTTTAAGCAGCACTTAGAAAACAGTACTGCAGGCTCCAAATACAACTATGCTGAGAACAATAAGGCTAAGAAAATTGGTACATTTTCCTTTGACAGTGATGCTTTTTGTTTAGATTGTCACACTGTATATTTTGGTCTATTTTGATCACAGTATGGAAATGCCAATCCAGATATTTTGTTCCTAATACACATTCTAGTTGTTAAAGATATATTATTTTCCAATACTCATTTTCAATCAAAACTTGCACATTGCTTACTGTATGTTATCAAAACCAGTTTTAAGGTAGTGACTGATGCCTAAGTAGATTTACAACAGTTTGACGTGCTTGGCCCACGTCAAATGCTGATCATTTCCTTCTCTATTTTTTTGCGTCTTTATATATGTTTCTTGCATTATTGTGCAGAGCTCCTCGATTGCTTGCTTTGTTTTCTTCAGCATGACATACACAAACTGATTGGCTTATATTTTATTAATTAGCAACCTGTTCAATGTGTCAAAAAAAAAGAATTGAGTCAATTTAGTTAAATAGGCCGTATATAAATCTGAATTTGAAATGAATTTGTTTGTCTTATTAAAAGCCTTGAAGTAGCATTTGGTGTGACTTGGTGTTATGTTAAGTCAACTCAGCTGAACTAACTTAATAAGTTATGCTTTGAATAGTACTGTCACACAGCAGTAGTTACTTAGGGTGTTATTGGCTGAAAGGTGGATGTTTGATAATACAGTGGTACTTTGTGTGTTCAGAGTTAGTAGATGGATGGGGAACCTCACATGAAAACGTATAAATTATTAGATTTGCACATCTAATATATATATATATATATATATATATATATAATTCTATGTTAAATATTTTAAAAACACTAAATTGTTTTATGAACTACAGATACAATATTCCTAACAGTAACCAGAAAAACGGTCATGTTGACACGATTGAAAAATGCTATACAGATTTTATTGGTTAAATTGTAACTTGTTTTGTTTCATAAAGCTGTGACCTTCTGTGCTTCCCAAAAGCTGATTAGATAATGAAGACTTTCTCCACAAGCCTGAGTGGCAAGTATTGTTAAATGCAGACAACTGGGAAGCCTTAGTGTTTGTTTCGTCTTTTGTTTGTTAGATCTTTGTTCCAGTTTGCACGTCCTTATGTACATATTTCTGCTCGATCTTTGCTCTGCAGTGCCATTTCCTTTACTGATGTGAGTGACAGCATTTGTATGATTGCTTAGACATGTGTCTCCTAGACTGCACTGCTGGCTGACTCCTGAGTCAAGAGCAGATTTCATGCTGAACTGTAAAGCCTACCATCAGCTTTCTTAAGTGCTGTCAGTGTCACATGGACACAACAACGCTGCAGCCTCTTAATTGGTTTAGGAAAAGCATTATTGTCATTTTGCAGAAAGTAAACTGCGCTGGAGAAGATAAAGTCCAAGATTCTGCCCCCTCCTCGATACCCCACACAACCAACCTGACAAAATAATAATAATGATGATTATGTGCCATGTATGTTTTTTTGTGATTTCTGTTTTCACTTTTGCTTTTAGAAATAATTGCTGTTGGTTGTGTGGGAGCATCAGAAGAAGGGCATTAATGATTCTTGCTGGCTGCATGGAGGAATTGCACTGCGGTGGGCTGGAAAGAGCATTCATTTACTATTTGAGTGTTGAATATGTGTGAGAGATGGCATGTTAGTGTTTCTGCCTGAATGTGTTTGGTAATATATTTTTAGCTGTTTCCTGCCTTTTGTTTTGCAGTGGATATTGTGTGGCATCTATTGTAATTAAATTTCCTGTGTGCATGTCTGTGTTTGTCTGATCACTTTAGTGTGTGTGTGTGTGCGTGTGTGTGTGTGTGTGTGTGTTTGTGTGTAAAGTATGTACATGGCTGTGCTTTTTTTTTTTAATGGCTTAGCTAGTGGATGCTGCAGGTGGATGATCAGACTGGGAGCAGACTGGGGCTGATCTGCGATCACACAGGGATTATGGGGGATATGGAGCTATACAGCATTCCAGGGCTGCCTCCAGTTAGGCTCATCTCCGCCATGCTCCCCTCACACACACCACTTTAATTGCCTTTGCTTCTTTCATTACTTTTATTGCCTCTCCTCTGCATTGCTTGCTCCCCGGGCTTGTGGAAAGGTCATTGTGATGGCAGTGGTGTACTCACAGCCACCCTCTCTGACGAGTAGAAAATGGCTGTGGGGCCGAAGCTTTCAGGGAAATAGAGACCCACAATGAGTATAGACTGTCTTTACAAATTATATGGTAAATATATTTTTTTAAGTAAATCTGTGAAGTAAGTGCGTGCCAGCGTATGATCTCGACAGTAAGATGGATTCCCATTTGGTGGCAGCCTCACAATGGAAATATACAAAACACAACAAGTCTGAAAACCTGTATGCAATCAGTATTATTGAAGATGGAAAATGCATTATCGTTATTAAAAATGACTACCTTCATCATCTGAGAAGGAACTGGGCGTTGTTTGAGAACTAA
Source organism: Poecilia formosa (assembly GCF_000485575.1). Classification (NCBI taxonomy): domain Eukaryota; kingdom Metazoa; phylum Chordata; class Actinopteri; order Cyprinodontiformes; family Poeciliidae; genus Poecilia; species Poecilia formosa. Next base: position 60,903 of record NW_006800200.1, on the reverse strand, counting down.
TGGCTCTTCCAGTAAGTATTGAGAAGGCGACAGCCCTCAGATAAACAGCATTTTCGTGTCGTCTTGCATCTCCTACTCACAATACTGAGCTACAAAGGAGCATCGGTTCTGACAAAAGCCCACTATGCATGATTTTGTAAATTATGATAATTTACAAATAAAGTGTTACCAAAAATTGCATAGCCCAAGTGCTATACAAGCACAGGCCATTTGTCTTCCTTGTAATTCTGTCACCCATAGAAATTTGTGGATGGGTCATAGAGTAAAAGAGACTTTGGATTTCCATTTATTTATTCTAAAACTTCTCTGACTTTCATGTTTTTGCACTGTGCTTTGATAAAATTTTCCCAGGTTACAATGTTGTGTAACTTGGAAAAGTGTATCACTCCTTGCTTGTCACTTTTTAACTGTTAGGTTGAGACTTTAGTAATGAAAGATTAGATTCTTTGAGCGGAGAGTGAAACGTGTTTGGGAGTACTGTTCTGTGAGGCAGAAGCTTGGCAGGAGGCTGCAGCTCCAGGAGGAGCTGTGGGTAAATAGGCGGCCCGTTGTACGAGCAAGCGTTTAGGCACCCTGAACGGTTGCCACAGGAAATTAAAGGATTTCTTAAACATACATGAAATAATCAAAGCAATCCTCCAGGTATGTTTTTGATGAGGGAACGGCATTAAAAATAGATATTAGGCTCAAAAGTTGTTTTTACACAATATCTCCGATCTAACAAATATGATTCCTTGTAATTCCACATAAATCTCTGAAGTCCCAGTTATTTTGCAAATGTGTTTTATTTTCAGCTTAGCTTTTTCGCTTTTTGTTTTGCTCGTACATTTTTTTCCATTGCGTTTTATCTCCTTACTGGCTGTTGTGTGTGTTCAGCATACAATGAGACCATGAATGGTGTAGACATTGGTGGCAGTGTGGGAGGGTTGTTTTATTTTAATAAAGGTTATGATCATGTCTCACAGCAACAGCTGTGCCCCCAAGGTTGCTTTGCTCTCTCAAACAGACTGCTTTAATCTACATCATAAACTACACATTATTCCCTCTTAGAACCAAACTCTTAAAAATAAAACAATGGTTTGAGTGTGGTAGTGACTGTTGCGCTGTGATGCACAGGAGATTTTAATGCACAGTTTCAGTGTTTGTATTTTTCAAAGCTTGAGCTCATCAAACTGAGATCATTGGTCTCAAGCCTGAGTTTGAAGGAAGCAAAAAAGGTATATGTTGAAAACAGAGTACTGTCATTCACATCTCCCTCCTGCTTTATTTTAGGTATAAATATCAATGAATAATTTTGCTTAGTTTAGTTTATTACAGTGGTTAACGCTGAACTGTGACTAAAAAGATTTGATGTCACTATACTGCAGCATTTAAGCTAACAGTAGTCCATCATCATTACCTGAACCACTGTTTTTGGTAGAAACGTTATTTCTACATCACTATATTACCAGTAGGTCTAATAGAGAACAGACACAACAGTTATGACGTGTACGATGTTATTTTGTATAGTTAACACAGAATTAGCTGACACAGAAAATTTTTTTCATTTAGGGTCTAATTAAAGAGCTTATTTTGACAAAACTGCAGTCGAACTGGTTGTTTTTATTGTAAGACAAGGCAGTGAATGCCTTACAGGCTGGTTGTAGTGCATTCCTTTAAAAATCTGAGTAACCTCTGCACATTTTTCTGAGGAACTGCTTACTTTAAATAAGCAGGTGGTTGCAAAAGTAGGAAATTATAGGAGGCTGTGCTTAATGGACCTCAAATCTCTTGAGTGGAAATCAAAACCAGAAACACATAGAAGAAAACTGAAAACTACTATTCAAATTGATCAAAGTTTAGCCAAGCTATTGGCAATAAGCCCGTGCTAAATCCTAACGTTGGAAAACATAACCTGATGTGCTGAATACGTCACAATTTTCCAGAAAACATTGATTGGTTTGAAATGAAATGGTGACCCTTTTTTGGACTGATGGAAGCAATGTTTTTGCTTTTTTCAGGGAGGTGTAGACAGTTTATCAGACAGCATACCAGCTGAATTCAAACCACAGTACATGTACCATCATGCTATGGGAATGTTTCTCACACTATGGTGTCAGGCCAATTCACGCACCAAGGATCATGAATAAGTCTGAATATATCAGAATACCTGAAGAGGTCATGTTGTCTCATGGCAAAAAGTAAATGCCCTTGAAATTCGTCTTTCAACAAAAAATCCACCCAAAACACATCGGTAGACAAGCAGCATCTTAGAACCAAACGAACAGGTTAAAAAGTGACCATCCCCGTCTCTGGACCTTAATACAACAAAGAACTTGTGGCAGGATATTAAACATGCTGTTTCTGAGGTAAAACTGAGGTAAAAGCAGACAATTTGTGAAAATGTTGTTCATTCACCGTAGGCTGGAAGAGTTGCTCACTGTACGACATCAGGAAAATCTCATTTTGATGTTACAGCTCTAGAAATTGATTAGGAATAATTCACATTTTTCATCATAATGTCCCCACTGTTCAACATAAATGTGTTAACTCAGCCCCCAAAAACTTCCAAGAGGAGTAGCCTTAAGTGTCAAAAGGCTACATATAATTTTTGAGCAATTTATGATTGTGGCATTCGACATTATAAACTGTTCCATCTAAATATTAGCCCAGATATTCAAAGAGAAGCTACATTTTTGTACATTTTCTGTCAAGTTTATAAAGTACAAATGCAGACACTACAAATTTCAAACCATCTATCATTAACCCTTTCCTCATTTTCTGTAGATCAATAATAAATTTCATAATTTTCCTCACATTTTGTTGTGGGAAAAAAATGTGCAGTGTTTCCAATCACTATATATAAGCATATTTTGACTTACAAATTCAAGAATACTGAATATTTTTGAACAATCCTGATATCTTGCTGGCCACAGAGTGATAACTTGTCAGTACTTGTTTCCTTTTTGCTTTGGAAAGTGCAGTTACAATGCAGTTATACAACATGAAAAGTTATTCAACAGATTTATTGAAGCAGAGAATGAGAACAGTATATGCTTTAGATTATTTTCATGTTAGTTTTGCTAGTACCAAAGAATATATATATATTTTTTTTTTCTTTTTCAAGAACAAAAGTTGCTTGAAGGGCTGAAATTCAGTCAAGGTACGGAGTTCATCATCTCGTTACTGTGATACTCCTGGCTTTGCTCCTCTCCCAAAAGAGGGACAGCAAGCCTGTACAAGCCATCTGTGACTACATGTTCCCTGTTTTTACTTTGGCCGACTCCAGAGACCTCAGTGACAAAGAAGAAAGCTTTCAGGCAGAGCAGGAACGTTCCTAGAGTGGCTCATCTAAAACACAGGTCAATAGAAACACTCAGCAACACATCACAGACGCTGAAAAACAAAGATGCTTCATAACTCCGAGGACTCTATTGTCTGTCGTGGTGGGGAATTGTTTCTCTTGCCCTGGGATTAGCATAGGATTCAATGTGTTTATTTGACTAATGGTCAGTGTTTTGTGGCTGTAAAATCAGCAGCCCAAGAGTCTTGGAAAGTCAAAACATTAGCGTTTGAAATGCCACCATCCTCCCTGGTGGATGTCGCTAATGAAGGCGTGGTGCCACGTCCCTGCTAGAGCAGAGGTTCTCCTTTACATACAAACACATTTAGGACGTTCCTTGTTCTTCACCCACAATGACCTTCTCTTTAGTCTGCTCGGCTGCAGCTAACCTGTGTGCTCCATTAATGACTGATGGCAAAAGCTTGTTAGCACTGAAGACACTTTTCTGCTGGGAAATGTTTGAGACCGACAAAGAGAATCTATAATCAAAGGACAATGAAAGGCGCTGGAGAAAAATGTCTCTACTCCCTGGGGTAGTTTGGCCCTCCGGTAAGTTTACAAACTTTCCACACCGAAGACCCGAGGACTCTCCAGAAGTGTCTGTGTTACTGGTCACAGAAACTTTCAACTCTTTCTAAATAAAATATGAATTCAATGTGTTGCTTTAGAAAGAGCTGCGTATTGATGGAATCATATCTTACGGCCAAAAAAAAAAAAAAGTAATTTTCCTCAGCCAGAATCTCGTTGCCTCGGAGAAAGCCCGGCTTGTGTAACCTGGCATTTTCTTGCAACACATTCTTATCCCACATCCTCTTAAACTGAAAGCAGGGAAATTGGAGCTGATTGAAGGGATTCGGTTTTGGTGATGGAAGGACAGAAGCGGCGTGAGAGTACGAAGAGAAAGCTGTGAACCCAATCTGCCGTGTGTTGACTGTACTGATTAGGGGCTTGTGCTAAGAAGAGCCTCTCTATCCCCTCATTCCTTCTGTTTACTTTGAACCTCACAACTCCTTTCAACACAAGCACCCTTCTCATGTCACCCTCAGCTGGATCACCTGCATCACAGGAGGCACATGTCTTTGTATGCCATTCAGACCAATTAAGAAGATGACAGCTTAACTTGGGCTAGAATGAGCAAAGTTAGCGTTTTCATTGCACAGGGGCCATAAGCCATGTTTAGTAATATAAGGAGAATAGTAAATCGTAGCGAAACCTCCAGCATTCTTTATAAGCGGGTGTTCCACATTGGATAAAGCCAGCTGGAAAGCCAGCCGATTACGGCTACTGGAACAATGCTCAGCTAATGTTTTGCAACATTTCGAAAATCTTCGGGGAGCAATAATTGGAGCTTTGGCCTTATACAAGCAAACTCGAGACACAAGGAATTATGCACAGATAAATAAGGGGTGGAATAGAAAAAGAGAAGCTAGGAAAGCAGCACATCTATTTTCACGCAGCATGTTTGCTTATTTATGATATCTAAAGGCCTGGTCTGGTCTGGATTCGTGGCGGAAGCTGGGGAAATAACACAGCCAGCCTATTGCCCTCAGCGTCCGACTCCCCAGCTTTCATTAAGTGTCATTACCAGTACTTTCCAAAAAGCTGGCCAGCCTGAGACCTTACATCCCCTCTGCAGATAGTTGTCCATGCATATGGATGTATTTCTGATCCCTCTTATCCACCACTGAGGAGGGGGAATTAAGGCAGCGAAAGGCAGAGGCAGAGCTTAAAGGCGGCATCCATATCTGACTGTTATGGCCAAGATGAAGCTATTAATTCATCTCATGGTCAGTTTTCATGCTGCGCTTGTCGTTTTCAGAATGTCACTCACGCTATCGGCACAGATTTTTATTTTATTTACTCTCATTTGCATGACCATGTGGGTTATTTACACCCATTTCTGACTGAGCAAACGCATTTAATGTTCTTGCGAGGAATTGTATTTTCGTTGCAGCCAGTGTAAAATATCTGTGCTATTTTAAATTGTGAATGTCGAGCAGCACGGTATTCATTAGCAATTTGCTATTGTTGCTCTGTTGCTTTGAGGCTGTCTCTTGATTGATGGCGGAGCTTGTTGTGTTTATTTGTATATCGGGCTCTGAAAAATTCATATTGTATGCTTTTTCGAGCAGAAGTTATCGAGATTCGGTGTAAATGGTACTTGGGATTAGATTTTCACAGCAGATTGCTGTTATTAAGGGGAAAAAAAGCCTGCCCCTTTGAGCAGTCATCTTCCTGGGAGGCAATCCATTTCTCTTTCACGCAGCCCCGAGTGCCGGACCAGGCTCTTAATGCACTGAAGCAAAAGTGCTTCGGTCCGCAACCTTTCACGCCTTCAGCTCTCCTTTATGTGATTGAATAGTTAATAACTATAAGTCGCCTTTGAAAGCTTTGTGCCTCCATCCTTCTGAGGCACTGCTTGTCTTTTTGTTTGCTTGGTTGTTATACCTGCCCGCTGATCTGTCTGTCTGCATGTCTGCTTGCCCCCGATGGCAAGTCGACTGTTAGCCCACCTCCTCTGCACCAGCCCCTCGGACTTTTATCTTTGCGTCCCGCCTGACTTGCAGCCTGTGTGTCTGGCTGTCTTGGTTTGTACATCCGAATATTGAGGTGTTTTTTTTTTTTTTTTTTTTTTTTTTTTTTTTTGTTATCTTGTGCTTCCTGTTTATCTTCCTGTACATTTACACAAGCCGACAGACTCCCTCCTCACACAGCTTATTAGCTCATCCCACGCTCGCAGCTCTGGCAGAATGTGACCCTGCCTAATTGTGTACCATGCTCATTTGTTCTCCCTGCATGATGTGACTATTGCTTATGTATTCTCCCCAGGGCTTCCATCCCACATTAAAATGATTGACTCATTTCATTCACTGCACATTTTCAAGCTTTATTTGATAAGCTCATTTCTCTTGGCATTCAAATCCTTCCTCTCGCGATGCTTAAAAGTTCTAATGTCGCCGAGGCATATTGCAGTTCACAGTCGGGTTTGTTTCTTCAGCTAATTATCTGAGTTGTGGAATAATTTTGCACGTGTGATGTTTCCTTTCCGGTGGAACCGAGCCAGTTACAAAAGGCTAGACATTAACAATGCAGTCAGAATGGTTGAGGAGCCAATTGTGTACAGCAAGCTGGCAGACGCGGTCAACAAGAAGCTTAAGTGGGATTGGGACGCTGTTGAAGCTTAGCCAGAATAAGCAGAGCAAATTTGCATTCTGTTAAAATTTCTGTCTCCTTATACAGACCTGTTTTCCAAATGAAAACGGCATCAGCCGATCATGTAATAAGGGAATGTTTTGATGAAAAAATGGAGCCTAACAACCTTCTGCTGTCAAGGGACTTTGGTAAGATTGTTAATTTTTGTGATTTTCCTTTCCCCCTCCCCCACCTGTTGACAGTCGGTGTGTCCTCCCTGAAGTGTGTGAATATCGACCAGGCCTCAGTGACACCACACCTGCTGGAAATTTCAGGTGATGTGTGGATGTGTAATGAGAAAGACCGTAACAGGCATGTATAATTGTTAAACAGTTTTTATTCCTCTAAAAAAAGGGACCAAAATGATGTTGAAACTCTGTAACCATGTCAAGTCATAATACAGTATTTTAACCTGTCTTTTCAGTTCACTAATTGTTATGTTTTGCAAATCCATCTTGTTAAATTTTGCACAGTATTTAAAGTTGTGTTACTTCTGCAGTGGTTAAGACAACGTGACTTTTCTTTTCATTTGTGGTATTTCAAGAGAGGGTTAAAATTAAATATTTAATAAGAAAAAAAAAAATTAAAAATTGTGGAGGGAGAGGATCCACTTACAACCAGAACAAAAACTGGTATTACTGCTTAAATTACAAGACTGCGTTTCGACAACAGCAGGTAAAAGAAAACAGAGTTCTGGCCTTCATAATCTGTAAATACAGATGAACATCTTTTGTTTCTAACAGCCTTTTGTGATCTTTGATCATCCAGTTACTGGAATGTTTCTTGTTCTTTTGCAGGTATTTGACTACAAGAGGAATGTTGATTACAAGAGGGGAGAGGCAGAAGATGAATCAAAATATCATAGCCTTTTGTTTTTTCATCTGGTATTATGGCTGCAGAGTTGGAAAGACTTTCTTCTGAAGATCTTATCCCTGAGGGGACCCTGCCCTTTGCAGACATTTCTAACATTTTGGAAATTACTGCGATTGAGGAGATTCTACTTTTAGTATTGTAATGACCTTCAATCATCAGTGGAAAGAACTAAAACATGTTCAAGTGCTGTAATATGAAGATACATAAAATGAACAGTGAATAAAGGCTGTGAGATCACAACCGTTGCTAATTGTTCTGTGTAAGCACTATGTTGTACTATTATCTGTTACATATTGATCTTTATTGTGATTATTGCATATCTGTAAGTTGACAGCTACAAAAGAAGATATGCGTAAGTAGCACCCGGCAACTACTCCTAAAGTAAAATGCCCACAAGTCAAAACAGCCAAAAATCTTAATGAGTCTGGCCAGATAGAAAAGGAATTTCTGCAAAAATAAAATAATAAAGGTATCAAACCCTTAACAAGTCTGCCTTTGTTCTTCCACTCCACCCACCACAAGCAGGCATCGCTGCAGCTCTGAGGGCAGCTCTGAGAGTTCCATGCCCATCGGCCTTCAATCACATGGGATGTCTGAGTTTGACAGTATAAAGTCTTTCTTCTAGAACAAAATAAGACCCCTAAGCAATAGTGGATGAGCTGTTAGTAACTCTGCACTCCATGGGGAAGTAGATCAAGCTTGGTAGTACAGTATACACAAAGTGCTGGTTTGGGATAAGACAATGGACCTTTGAAAGCAGGACTGGATGCCACGACGCTCTCCCAATTTCTTGCCATTTGCTTCTCTGCAAATGCATCTTTGTTGTTTTTAAAACCGTCAAGAGTAAAACAAAGTTCCCCCCTTAATTTCTACGATGACAGTGTTCAACTGTGTAACGTTACGCAGTTTTCCCAACAAATTTGGGACCTGCAGGAGAAGATTGTAGAAGATATGAATTGAATTTTAAAACGGTGCGAGACAGGAGGGAAGTTATCCACTTACTGGAAGTACGAATGGATTTATTTAGCATTAACACACAGATGACTTGGTTCCTTCTCGCGGTTGAAGCCATATTTAAAATACTTTCAGCTTTAATGTCGATGTTCAACACGTTGAGTGTCCGAGAAAACTAAAACTTACCAAGTATTGTTATTCATTACCATGGATCTTTCCATATTATCATGTTTAGATGTAATCTTTATCCTTCTATATCATGCTATTGATATCCTGCAAAGGATTAACTGATATTTGCAAATACATGAACTCATAATAATATATATATATATACTGCTCAAAAAAATAAAGGGAACATTTCACTTTAATTTTGTGTGTGGCTCCAAATCCAGGCCTCCATTGGTTAATAAATTTGATTTCCATTGATGATTTTTGTGTGATTTTGTTGTCAACTTTGTACAGAACAAAGTATTCAATGAGAATATTTCATTCATTCAGATCTAGGATGTGTTATTTGAGTGTTCCCTTTATTTTTTTTGAGCAGTGTATATGCGCAGGTAGTGTTGGAAATCTACACTACCTGCAGATTAGTGTAACATCATGCAGGTGTAGGGAATATTACTGGACCAGAGATCACACAAAGATTAAGACGACACTTTGACATAATGACATAGGTAACCCCTATTAGGATTTTTAAACTTCTTTGTTTTATACAGTTAAAAGTTGCAAATAATTGATACCACTTGCAAATTGTGAGTCTGAGGATAAATTTAATGTTTTACATCATTTCATTTCGTCCCAAGCTCTTCTAAAGCTCCATAATTACCCTGATTAATGGGGAAAAAATGTTTTTATCAACTCAAAAGGTGAAAAAAAAAAGTATTTCTGCATAAAACAAAAGAGCTGCATCTCCAGTTTGTGGAAGTGTACAACAAGTAATCAAAGTAAATCATAAGAAAAACGGACCTCAACAACAGTCTGCTGAGAACCTTGGTCTTGGGAGTGAGCTGTAGATTACAGTGATTCCAAAGAGAGCTTCCAGCTTCAAAGAATTTCTCGCAATGAATGGTCAGTGACGTCACTGACCATGTAGTTCAATACTCAAATAGCTTCAATACAGAGAAAATTAATATCCATAAGCTAAACTGTCAATTGGCAGGCCTCAAAGTAACTTAAGAGTTGGGGGGGAAAAATTGAACAAAACCCCCTGAAACCAGAATTTAGGTTTGGAACGTTGGACTTCCTGAATAGACCCCAAGTTCCATCGACCCATTTCATATTTCTGTTCATTAGCTGGCAATAACCAGAAGAGTGTAATCAGTGCTAAATATTCACATGTAAAGCGTTGCTTTTAAAAGATATTGGAATAAATTAACTCTTCATATATTCAATCCTAAGCGTGGTAAAGGTGAAATTAGATGGTGCTGCATTTTAGTCATCAGAAAACATTTGTACTTTTTCACTCTGATAGTAACCAACCAGCCGTCTGCTGACACAAACAGTAACCTTCTGTGTAGTTCATCTTTTTAAACATGTTGGTATAGTCCTTTAATGTATGACATGGAGACAAATATGTTAACATAGCATACTGCTGCACCAAAACAGTTAGCATCTTCCAGGTTACAAGTGGGTGTGACTTTATTCCCAGACCAGGATTTTGCGGGGAATCAACATGAGCAAGCTTTAATAAAAAACGCTATATATTCATTTAATTTTTAAAATAATTATATTTGCTGCAAAGTAAGAAACATATCGCTGAGGCAAAAAGTGTGTACTCGTCTTCGCAGGAAGTTTTTGTTTCATTTTTCTTATACATCCCCCGCTGTCTGTGTTTATTCAGTTCAAAAATATCACAGTTCAGTGGTTTTAATCTCTTTCCCCCCGTGAACATGCTGTTAGTCACAGGGATGCAACACACAAACAGGCTTTAATGCTCCAGCTGGCCATCGCACACTGATTTGAAAGCCACTCTATCACAAAAAAGCAGTTATAAAGTGAAGGACAGCTAACAACGAGCATACATAGCCTCCCGTTTCCATCATAAGCCACATGTGGGTTCAAACCCGCTGAACGTAAAGGACCACAGAAAACAAGGGGTGAGGTGTGGGGCTGTGTAACATTCAAAATTCAATCAAGTGAAGGCCATCTCCAGCGGGGTAACAGCATGTGGAGGCAGGAGGGGGGGATAAGGGCGAACTCAGCTGAAGTTTCCACTGGGCCCGCTGAGCTCCTAATGCAGCCTTGGATGTAATTGGGTCCCAGAAGGCTGTTCATTATTGCTGGTGAGCGAGGCAACAAAACAACCAAAAAAAAAAAAGTGGGTGGGTAGAGGGAAAAAGAAAATGTCTCATTCTTTGCTCAGTGCCTTTGTCCTGGCAACATTATGGGACGCGAGTTAATTAAAAGAGCACTTGATGCCTCTGTTTTTTGTTTCTTTTTCTCGTCAATCTCGCTTCTGCTCTTTATTAAGTTTGTAACGGCAGTGGAAGCTCGTCGCTGTCAGCCGGCAGACTTTAAAACCAGCGGGAAGGGCCGTTAACATCAGGGACAACTCATTTCAACAAATCTCTCAGTGGTCAACATCTAACATCAGCATAATCTCTTCATCAAGTGTCGGGGGCCGAGAATATACAGTCTGCAGGGGATAGACGCCTCTCACGTAGCGGCAGCTTCAATCACCCGGGTGTGGCAGAGGAGCCCGTTTAAGAGGCGTGGTTCTGCGCCTAATCCTGCGGCTCCCATCTAACGCCGCCTTGGAGGCCATTTTAATTCTCTCTGTCATTACAGGGCCCTTCTCCGGAGAGCTGTGGTAAAGGTGACTGCTGACACTGTCATTCACAAGGACTATTTCAAAATGTCAGCCTGTAGCTGAGATTTGTCTCATTAAAGTTGGTGGAGTCCATTATATCCGTCCCCTCCTCCACCTGCCACACTCAATCAAGACAAACTCAAGAGAACCGGAGGGGTCGAGGGCGCACTCATAATGCGCTTATTTGCATGAGGGTTACGGCAGACAGATGATCACTGACCAACAAGAAAGGAGCGAAGCGGTGGGATTCAGCCGAGAGAAAAACATAGTTAGTTACCGAGCTCTTATTTGTCTTCCCTTCTGGACCCATGCCAGTTGGAAAGGCAGGTTTTAGCAGATGCTTCGAAGTGCAACTGTGATAAAGACGGCCGAGCACCATCCAAGCTTTTGTTCCAACAGTCCTGTGACCTGGAGATTTACATACAGCTTCGGCAAAACCCAGAAACGAGACACATCTTCACAGTGGAGGAGCCGAGAAGCACAGGGATCACATTGGTAGACGTGTTGCGTGATCTGAGAGAGGGGAGGACAGATGTGGGTTTCTTTTTTTTTCCCCTTTCCTCTAATTTTCCTTCACCCCTGCTAAAGACTGTGGAAACAAACGCAGTGGGAATTTTATTGCAACCATTAATATTGTGGAGCTGTATTTTTGTGTTCCCTTCGCTTTGCAAAAACAAGACCTCACTGAGATGAAGGTTGTTGAGAGAACAAGTTCCAGAGTGCAATAAAGTTTTGAAAGTTAGTTCACTGAAAGTTTTTCTTTTTTTTTTGCTATTGTTACAAGGAATTACTTTAATAATCATTAGGCTCCAGCTTTTTAAGCTTTTTTTATGTTATGTTCACTCAAAGAAAAAACATTTTAGGAGACATTGTCAAGAATTAGATGAGAGAGAAGTACCTAGAGGGCTATATAAACTCATTTACTGTTTTTCTAAAGCATGATTTGTTGTGGCAAAAACCAATTAATTTTAATCCACATAACTTCCCAATTGATCATTATCCACAATTGTTTGTTGAAGTCTTATTTTCTCTCCTGCCTAATTAAAGGCTGTGGCAGAAGAAAATAATTCAGTTGTTGGCATGCTGGCATGTGCACAGCTGAGAACTTGTAAATTAATCACCCACCGTTGTTTGCTCTTGCTTGTGCATCTGTAAATATAAATCACTGAACCTGCAAGTAGGCAATTTATGGGCTAAATTTGCATCACTTTCACTTATTAAGTTATCATTTGTGCCACCGCAAAAGAAAGCCTGAACGTGTGCACGTTAATCAAATATCACTAAAAGAAAAGACCTTTGAGAACCTAAAATGTTAAATCAGATTGTCTAAGATTACAAAAAAATAGGTAATGTTTATTTCCTTCCATTTACATCAATTGTTAAAAGAAGCATGAGATAGAAGAACAAAGACAATGGTTACAATTTATCCACAGCTGCTTTATATTTCAGCTAGGGATGCACCAATCAACTGGACACAGTTGAGAATCAGATGATCTTTCTTGATCGTCTGCTTTTTCCTCTATTCCTTAAATGCAACAAAATAACTACCCCCCATTTTCAGTTTTTAAACACACCAACAATTGACATGTACTTTTTTTTTAGACGAATAAAAGCCAGATAAAGGTAACATATGCAAGCTAAATGTTTTTTTTTTGTTTTTTTTTTAGCTTTTGCATTTTCTGTTGCTGCTTTTATCAAAGAACCTGCGCCACGTCTCCTCTTGCAACGCTTTAACAATTAAGAGGAGAAAAAAAATTGGCATTATCCAGGAAAAACCTGATCGGTGCATTTTTAAATCTCAACCACCTGAGAGAGAGCAGGGAAATGAGTCCATTAAAAGGATTCTCTCGAAAGCTATTTTTCTTCAGCACAAATTACAAAGCAAAAGGTTTGTTTGCGTTTTTTAAACAGCATCCATGAAACTGTAACAGTTAACATGAACAAGTAGCAATGCTGCGGCGCGCCACTTTGCTGGAGCGAGTTCAACACCAAGAGGGAAAAAAAGGTCAACCAACCAAGCCTGCATGTCAGTTGTGTGCGTTGCGATCCAGCTGTGTGGGACAGTACAGTTCGAATGACGCTTCAGTCTGTGGAGAAGCCCTGACACTGTTCCACCCACCACACAAGAACTACTACATAGACACAAAGAAGCAACACTCAATTTGATTTTTTTAGTCTCTGACAACAGAATAAAAAAAAAAAAGGTTTTAGTACAACATCTAGTGTAAAATAACTTTTTGTCAAGCAGGCAAAATGTCGATGTTGAGCATATAAAAGGAGAAAGAATATAAAACCAGTGGTTCTTGTGTTCCTTTAGTATCATGTGGCTGCTGAAGGTGGAGGGAGGTTCAGTGCTGTTTAGGATTCATACAAGCCTTATGCAAGTTCTCACTCTTGTGGCCTACACATGAACTGCAGAAGACACCGGAGGGAGATGGAAAATGAAATATTTTTTGTTTTTTTTTGTTTTTTTTACTATTTCTTTTGTTGCGCTAGTGTGGTCCAGATTTGAATGGCAGTGTCTTCTAAGAAGTCAAGGTGAGTTTTTACAGTCCAAAGCGGGCCGGGGTGCGTTTGGGTGTCATGGGCGCCTCCTCTTTTCTCCCTGGTGTGCAGATTTTCACTGCCCTAAATCAAGAAAGAGGGAGAAAAAATAGCGCATGAGACATTTATTTACTGAAATAAAGTCATATTTGTCCGCCTGCTTCGTTCTTCAATCCAAATGTTTCTTGCATTAGAGACCAGACCGGAGTTTCAGAAAATAAGTGAGGAGGAGGAGGAGGCTGTTTTTGTGCGGCAGGATGGGAACATTTGAGCAGCAGGACAGGAGAGTGAAAAGGCAGCGTGGCGTCTCAGTGGAAAGTGTTGGGACATGGACTCTGATGTCTCTGACAAAACAATCCATCATCTTTAATTACGTGACAATGACACTGCCCACACTCTCCCTCGTCTCTCCCTCTTGCCTTCATACATGTAGCAATTACACCATCAGGGCTTAACCTCCTTTCTGCCACTGGGGGCTTTTTCCACCAAAGCTATTCTTGTGATATTCTGGGACCCCCTTAATAACTTGGCAGCCGTTCTCTCTGAGCTTCACCATTAATAACAGGCTGCATTAGCCGAACAGCAGCAAATGTGTCTCATCGTCCAGCGTTTTGTTTTAAAACCTGGTTTCTGTGAGTTTAAGTCAAATTCCAGGTGTTTTAAAATCTATTATGACCTAAATTAAGACCTAATAGATTTTAAAACCTACGTTTAACTGGATGCATCAGTTCATCCATTCAACTTTCTGTTTGTCTGTATATGTCTAAAGTGAATGAACAGTGCGACAACTGATACCTTTCTACAGCCTATTGCTTCTCTACATCGTGGGGCTTGTAGTGCAAGAGCCAACTTCTGCAGCAGGAACTACAAATGTTGGGATAGACAAACGTCTCTCTTCAAGAACAAAATATTGGGAGCGATTAATGAACAAACACTAATCAGCTAATGAAATTAAAACATCTGCAGAGGTTTCCTGAGCCATCCTGGGTCAGGAGCTCCACACTCAGAAACCGACTGTTCACAGACTGTTGTATCCAAATCCATTCGTAGAAAGTGTGAAGGAAGGAAAAAGTGCACCAGTTTTCATCGTCTGTAAACCGTAATCATCAAAAGTAGCAGAAATAAAGGTGTTTAAATAATTATGTAATAAATAAGTTTCACTTTTTGAAAATATTTAAATTGTTTATGATATTGGATTTCTAAGCACATGTAATCGATTTTCCAAGTACCAAAATATTCCCACCGCTTGTCACTCCTGATTACTTTGGGAGATTGTTGTGGATCCCTCAATAGAAAAAAAATAAATAAATACTCCACAACTGAGCACACATCTCCCTCCTTAAGCGTTGCAACACCAGGTAGGAATGTATCCAATACTTTCACAGAAATGCCTGATTTGCCTTTTCAAAACAATTCACATCTATTCAAGATTTTACTGTACTCCTCCCAACATTGATAAATAAATTGAACTCAATTTATTTATACTAAAATGAAAAAAAAAATAATATTTTTACTTGTGCAAACATTGTTGGTATAATTAGCGATTGCAATTTGAATCAGATTTAAAAGAATCTCCCTTTAAATCTGGTTCAAAACTACACAGGCCTCATTTTCCTCTCGTCACACAGAACGGTTCTACGTTTCTGCCCAGCTCTAGTCGCTGGGCTGTTTACCAACTGATAGCAGGAAGAATGATGATGATGAGCAGCTGCCGGATCAACAGAAACCAGATCAAATATGCCATCCTGGTAACAGGCAGCTCAAACAGAGACCTGCAGGAGGACAAAGGAACCAACACACACCCAAGAGAGCTTTCAACTTTATTACCAACTTCCCCTGCTTAAATCTAATTTTTAATCCTAAGACTCCAGTGTGATTATTTCCAACGTATCTGTCACACTAAACTCGGAGCAGATAAACCAGCTGATTAATTAACAGTAAAAGTTCTTTTTAAATCAGTCTTTATAGCCCCATTTCTCTGTGTGAGGCTCGCAGATGGGTGTGAAATTAATTTTTTGGTTTAATTTGAAAACGAACGTTCCCCTCCTTTTCTCTGTTCTGCTGTGGCACAATTTAAATTGCTGCAGTAATGGGGGTCAGCCCGGAGTCAATATTATTTCTTTTTGTCTCGTCTGGAGGGACCAGAGGTGAGACAAGCTCATCACGAAGAGTGAGGAAGGTGGAGTCGAGAGAGTGGGAGAGGAGGAAGGCGGCGGCAGGGGTGGAGACGCGGGGAGGCAGAGAGGAAGGTAAATTAAACCGTTCTAATCTCGACAGTGCGTGGCAAATGAGAGGCCGAGAGAGAGGAACGCCTGCTGGCTGACGGCGAAGACGCTTCGCTTACCTCACGCTGCAGGCGTTGCTCTTCTTCTCCTGCTCCTCTCGACGCGCCCTCAGCTGCTCCTGAGCCAGGACCATCTCCTGCTCCATGTTGCTCAGCTCCTCCTTGGCCCGCCGACGGTTCTCCTGCAGGAGCAACGCAGACGGGTGGAGGAGCACAGGAAGTGTTATTGTTTCAGCGGGCGGAGGAGCAAAACGTTCCGCTGTGGAACCTGCGTCTCGGCACTTGTGCAAGGGTTACTTTGAGAGAGTCCTCCCAACAAGACATTTGACACAATTCTCAGACCCGTTCTTCACCCTGCAAGGCAACAGCAAAGCTTCGCTGCAACTGCTTCTCCTTAACATAGTGGACGTTGACCCATGAAGTACTCTACAGCTGTTACAATGCCCTCCAAATTTCCCAGATACAATTTTTTTGTACCACCAGTGCAAAGCGAGACTAACTAAAAAACTCTCTATAGAATCAAAACGGTGAACTGTTGAACCCGCAGCCCATCGTATTTAGTCTGTTTGGTTACAGATGTTTGACGGTAAAATAGAGACTGGCTTGGTATGAAAGTAATGGTATGGGAGTTTAGACTAAATGTAAAGCAGGACTTTCCCAGTAACAGGAAAACATGTGGTATGGGATAATGCTTGATTAGCTGTTGTTAGAGATGTGGCAAGAAAAACACGTCAGATTTCGATCTACTGGTGCGGCTAGTATTAACTGATATTTATTGAATTTCAAGCTGAGATGAAATTCAGTAATGTGATATATTGTGCAGCCCTACTGTAGAGTATATTAAGAGAAGTGAAAGATGCACATATTAAACCTTTATGCAACTATTTGAACGACCTTTTCCAAATCCATAGTTTGCAATGACCACTGTGATTCCAACGAGATCCTGATTGCAGGAATTCATTTTGAATTCTATTTGAGGAAAAGCCGTGTAGGAATAAAATATTTCATTTAAGAGGATAGAGCTACCATTCCTCTACATCTAACTTCACCATGTCTGTACAGATTTACTTTCTTGGGTAAAGATCTTAGGTAGCCTCTCCTAACCTTAAAACCTAATATACCTTTGTAATTAAGAGGATTTATATTATTTGGCAGAACTGATCACAACCCTTGCACATTTGCAGCAATTTGCTCAACGAGGGACGTATGAAAATTTCCTGTTTTTAAATGATGTTACTGATGAAGTCACAAATAAACAGTCCTGCCATCATTTGGGAGACAGAACATCCTTACACACCTTCACCGATAGAAAAATATCTACAAACATTTTTGCTCTTGTATTGCACCTTTTGCCAAATTTGGAAGTAACATGCGCATCGACCTTTCCCAAACGTACCTGTCTGCTCTTTCCTGCGTGTTTGATGCTGTAAAACATGGGTCCCAGCTCCGCCAGCCACTCTCCGTCCACAGCAGTGACACACTGCATGTACTCCTGCGAAACAAAGCGCACGGTTCAACGTCAACAACCGATGTCTTTAACTTTATTGTCCTTCTGCTTTTCGCATGCGTTTTACCTTTGTGGTCATCACGAGCTCATGGTAGATGATGTAGTCGGGGGTGTAGCCCATACCAAACAGGGAGCTGGTGGGGTGGAGGTGGCATGGCATCCCTGTCCTCACGTTCACATATTCACCGATGCCCTGTGAACAAATATATGCATAAATAACAAATAAACTGCAATGTAAGAGTCTGTGCTGGAGTTTAAATGTGCCTGCATCTTCTGAGGGGGCAACCGTAAGGTCAAAGCAGAGCAGGTCATGCGGGCTAATTTGCTTCTCAACTCGGCTTAGACAGCAGAAGAAGAAGAAAGGAAAGAAAAAAAAAAATCTAAAGTACATCCAAGTTTAATATGATTGCTTGGTTTGGCTGGCTACTCGTAAGTCAAACTGAAAACCATGATTATATAGTCATGACTTTAAATCCCCTTTCAGATTTTAGCGTTGTATTAATGTGAGGCCAGGGGGGATATTTCACCGCTCTGTAATTATGCTGCTATAAATCTGCCACAACTGGCCGCCGCTGGGCAGAACATATTAACTGAGGAGAACCCGGAGCGCAGGGAGTACCTTGAGCTTGGCCGCCTGGTGGAAGTAAGCAGCACAGATACACTTTCTGATGATGTCCCAGTCCGAGCCACAGGACATGAGGTTCATCTTCTGCTGAACCATGATGTCCTTTAACTGGGAACGCACCTCGCGCACCTGAACAAATAAAAAAAAAAATAATAATACAATAAATAAAAGAAACGCATTGGGAGTGGAAGTAAAAGAAACTCAAATGGCTAACAACAGATACAAATCTACACTGGCTATGTGGCGTTACAAAAGGACTACATGTGAAAGTCACATGAAATGGGCTGGAAATGGAAGTATTCACAAATTAATCTGTACAATTCACACATAAAACTATTGTCCAGTGGGAATTTAACAAGCCTGGGTGAATAACATGCAAATCTGACCTTGCGCATGGCCTTGGTGTGGATGAAGTGATCATTGCACCAGATGCTGGAATAATTGTTGTTCTTCCACTGCATGTAGACGTTCAGGTATGTGAGGTGGTCGCTCTCGGGGACTGAGAACTTCTCCCTCACCTGGTCGCTTTCCTCCTCGCGACCCTGGAGAGGCAAAAACGTTGTTAGTGGTAGAACTAGGACGGGGCGATGCCTCAGACGTACCAGACGTATCATCCGTTGTTCCGGTTGAGCTGGAACTTTTAGACATCCATATGAAACTCACACAGATTTCTTTTTATTATTATTATTTTATTTTTTCCAGTCGGCTTACTTCCAATAATTTGGAAACAAAATTTGGACAGTCTTATTTTTGCAGCCCTATATAAAACCATCTAAGGCTTCACTGTTCAAGCTGTGTCTGAATCTGAATTTCATCAGACAAAAAAAAGGTCAAAATAGATCTGAATCTGAGGAGGGAATAAAAACAGCCACACAGCTAAAATTCAAAAGCACACGCACATTTGTTGCTATTCTGCACTAAAGGTGAACAGATTAACAGATTTAGTGAACAATGTGTGAAAATCACTTGTGCATTCATCGCTAAAATTACCTCCCCTAAGTAGTCACACACACAAAAGACACACTTAATCTACATTACTGCAAATTCATCCTCAAATGTATGCCTGTTGGGTCATAACACACAATATATGACAAAAATGTGGCCCTCTGGTTGTTTTCTTTTGTCTGAGTCTCACTTTTAGTTCAAACAAATAGAAAGCTACTAAACACCAGCTAGCAAAGCACAAACCTTAGGTCTGTAAAAGATGGCTGGCACAGACAGCATAGAGACGATGATGAGGATGTCTGCACTGCAGCCCATGTCACAGGACACAATGAGCATCTTTGAGAGGGCGGGGTCGAGTGGAAACTCCACCATCAGACGCCCGGTTGGGGTCAGAGCACCTGAAGAAGAAAATAAAAACAGGTACAACATTACAAGTGTGAAAAGGAATGTGGAAAAAAATGCTGGAGAGACAAACATTATGAAGACTGACAAGTTTCTTTTCCATCTAAAATCTGCTGGCATAAAGGAAGCATCACCATTACGTGACGCTGATCTATCGGAACGACAGGAGAGAAGGAACTGCTGACGGCTTAAAATACTTTTGGCAATAAAAAATAAAAAAAAATAAAAAAACACGAGATTAAAAACTTTACCGTTTCTGATTCAAATGATTAAACGAAAGAGTCTAAGAAGCTTATGATGAGGAAAAGCAAAGTAGCAGAGCAGCCAGTTTAGGGCAGGTAAGCCTTAATCAGAGATAATCTGCTGTTAACACACCATACAGAGAATCATCAAAAGTCTCCTCTTATTCTCAAATCCTTAAATCCCCAGGAATCTGGCTAAGGATGAGATAGAACTGAGACCCGACCAGTCAAATAAAACACGGGATCAGAAACTAGGCAATTACTCCACTGGCTAAACCTCACGACTAACTCCTCCAGGAACCATCTGTGGAGTCAGCATCATCGCTGCAGCATCATTATCAGTCTGGGGAAACCCAAAGTGCCTCTCAGAGGAGGAAATAAACCCTAAAAGTCTCAAACTTTATATGATCATCATTAGCAGCATTTTGCCTGCTTACTGTACATTTACAGCCAACTACAAGGATGAATGATATGTTCATGCTAAAAATGTTTAATTACAATAATCATATTGCTACCAAGCCCTGTGACAGACTGGTGACCTGTCCAGGGTGTCCTCGGCTTTTGGCCGGGACCTTTGGTTGGGGGGGCCCCGGCACCCTTCCGGCCCCCCTTAGGGGCCAAGGGTGTATAGAAAATGGATGGATGGATATTGCTACCAAATTATCATTAGTTAATTTAAGTTTAAAGATTACAGAAATGTTAATTAGCAAAGTTAAGAGACACTATTAATGCAAGAAGAGGCAAATTTATTCCCTCCTGTGTTTTTTTTTTCTTTCTTTTTTTGGTGAATGTTGTCATACGTTTAGTCTCACAAAAAAGATCAAATGTTTGCGAAAGATGGCCAAATAAATCCTCCTGGTCTGAACATGAAGAGAACAAGATAGGTGCAGTATCACTGACAGCCACTAGAGGTCGTCTGCACATCATCTTTTCTCAAATAAAATGCCACGTGAATAAATTGCTCCCAAAGGTTTAGTGTGGTGAACTCAGCTTTTCCAGTTCAAAATTTTTACCCAAAAAGGATTTATGTTCTGTAAAAAATATTTAAATAGTGAAAAACACAGTTTCAAATAACATATGTAACACCGTAGTGACAGAATAAGGTATTTATTAGAGGTTTATTGTTGTATTGGTCTATAATTTCTCTATAGTCATATTGGAAAAATGAAGTTTCTATTTTTTTGAAAGGGATAAAGCCATTTCAGACATTCAGGTCTGAGCCAGTGGAAGATGTGTCTTAAAAACAAAAGCTGAAAGAAGCAACTGATTCGGTTCAGTTTTTCCAAGCGAAGCCAACGTTGACCCACCTGTGTTGTCCAGAGCTCCCAGGATCCAGAGCTGGTACATGGAGTTGAGCATGTTGTCCTCAGGCGGTGGGTCCATGAAGTGGAACAGGAGCAGGTCCTGGACCCCCAGAGACTTCAGCAGCAGCACCACGTTGGCCAGGTTGGTTCTCTGGATCTCTGGGATGGTGGTGGTCAGCATCTCATTCTTATAGGCGCTCTGAGTGTAAAGCCTTTGTGGAGAAAAAAAACACCAAATAAACTTTACCACGGCGGAGGACACCGTACTGTTACGTATAAACCTGCATCGTGATCATTATACCAGAGCAACAGATTTCAAATTAGATCTAATGCAACGTCAAATTCATAAAGCTGCAATTTGTTAAAAGTCACACAATAACGTTTACATCTCTGCTATTCTTTTCACCGATTTTGTTTTTTTTTTTTTAGCAAATAATGTGTTTTTGTACAAATATACAAAAACACATTATTGGTTAGTTTTTCTATTATATAACTTGTACAGTTTGAAAAATCTGCTTACAGCTGTTTCGTAACTGTACAGTTTTCTTACATTGTATTCTGTATATTCTATTTTTGTTTTTATAATTATTACCAATTTGAAGGCGTATCTGTGTACTTTCTCTTTGGTGATTATACACTGGATTTCGCCACTGATGTTCTATTCTAATGATATGTTATAAGGTGTGAATGTTTCATGTGTGAATCCCCACCCAGCCAGAATGTGTGTGATGGCTCGCAGCATCACACACATTCACAGCAACTCAAACACATCAGATGTGCTTAAAGACAATCAGCCTGAGGTTGTTAGCTTTCTGGAAGAATAAGGGGATGAGATTTATTATAAAATATGAACTTTCAAAAGCAAAATACATGATATCAGTGTCACTTAGTCTTTTCTGTAGGCAAAAGAGATAAAACCCCTCCGACATATTTGCCCAGTTTAAATGGATAAAAATCCTCAGGGAATCAATGTCCTCTCTCTTCTCTGCATTTACATCAAACAATCCTATAGGGAACCAAATACTTACATTTGATTCACACTTCTTAGTAAGAAAATAAATCGCAATTAAACCCCATTCCCTACATTATTTACAAATCAATTCGTTCTACAAGATTAGAACAAATAACATTTACATTTATACGCTTAAAACGCTTCAACAAGTCCTACTAGGAAAAAAAAAAAAAAAAAAAGGGTTCAACTTTAAAAAACATGAATTGAAAAGCTAAGCAGCAATTTCAGCTCAATGGCTACACGTGAGTTGCATGTCCCCTTTAAGAGCTGGCGAAGTGTTAGAGTCACCTGTAACACTGTCCTGGTCCAGTACGTCCGGCTCGGCCGGCGCGCTGGTTGGCATTAGCCTGGCTGATGGGGTAAACCTGGAGAGCATCCATACCGATCCGAGGGTTGAAAACCTGTCAAATTTAAAAAGATTTCAAAAAGAGGCGAGCGAGTCATTCATGCTGAACATTGTCTCCATTTATACTGTACACAAAAGGAGCAAAAAAAAATGACATCCAGGCTGTACGGACCTTAAGTTTGCAATAGCCTGAATCCACAACGAACATGATCCCATCCACAGTGAGCGACGTCTCTGCGATGTTTGTGGCAACAATGCATTTTCTAACCCCATCTGGAGCCTTGCGCCGCAAGAGCAAAATAAAGTCAATACAAAGAAAAAGCGGCACACAATAAAACTAATCGGCTGTGGTGATTGGTGCGAACCTTCTGGAAGATCTTCGCTTGGAGGTCAGAAGGAAGTTGTGAGTAAATGGGCAGCACAGCCAGAGGGGGAGCGTTCTCCAAGTCTTCCAGGCGTTCCACGATCTGATCCGATGTCACCTGCAGGAACGACGAGATCACACGCAAGCTGCAGATACGACTACAACGAAACGTACGTGTAAAACAGCCGCTTTTAAAGTCAGAGTTTGAAGAAGTTAAAAATGCGTTTGAGACCTCTTAACTTGTCAGTAACAAAAAGGGTGTAATTAATAGGTAATGGCATCTGACACATCGCAGGTGCCAGATAATTTACCTCGATATCCTCCTGTCCAGGCATAAAGATCAAGATGTCTCCCACCATCCCACTGAGGTGGATCTGCAGAGCCTGCTTCACTGCAGCCTCAACATAGTCCTCCTGTGGGGTCTATGCAACGCCAAATAAAGTCAAAATAAATCATAAAAACAAATTAAATTAAGAGCCAACTCAAACATTCTTCTAATTCACACCCTAACAAAAGGTCATTTTCTAAATTGAAATATTTTCCACTTTTCACCAACGAAAAGATGAAGATAAATCAGGCATGCCGACCAATGCGAAACATTTCAAATGGAAGAACAATGTTTTCTGTGCTAAAGTTAGAAGTTCTAACTTTTTTGTTTCTTTTAAGAAAATTACAAATGAACAGGGATTTCTGCTCTTGATTACAGTCAGTAAAAATGCATTGCGTGAAAACTTGTGATTTTAACATACCTTGCTGAACAATATGTCAACTGGAAATGTTCTCCCTGGAATATGGAAAATAGGCACATTGCCAAAAAACGCTGCAAATTTGTCTGAGTCCATAGTAGCAGAGGTCACGATGAGCTTCAAGTCGGTTCGTCGAGATACAACCTGTCGTAAAACAGCGAACATGACTGGAATTAGAGCTGAACATTTCAAAAGAAAGTTTTTTTTGTTGTTTTTTTTTTAATCTGCACATTATATGTTTTTTTTGTGACATTAACAGTGCTGACCTCCCGCAGCAGGCCAAACAGCACATCTGTATTGAGGGAGCGTTCGTGAGCCTCGTCCATAATAACTGCACTGTAGTGGTCCAGGTCCGACTCCCGCAGAGACTCCCTGAGCAGAATCCCGTCAGTCATGTACTTTATCATCGTTTTCTCCGAAGTGCAGTCCTCAAAGCGGATTGCATATCCAACCTATAAGGAAGGAGTATTCAAGATGTTTTTTTTTTTTTTCCTTCACCAAATCAGATGATCCCACAAGGTAAGTATTGAAAATTGTGTGATGTTTGTATTTAAATAATAAGAATAACATACTATTTCCATGTTTCCCATCATTCCATAATTTTTCTTACTATGATCTTCATTCTGTTCACATGTCAAGCACCACAAAATGTAGTTTCCCTTTCCCCCACTAGATGGCAGTATTGCATTACAATAACTACTTAAAAAAAGTGGCTCAAATTTATGAGACAAATTATAAAATGAACATATTTTGAGAAGCTAAATTGTGGCTTTGTAATGCAAATATCTATGAATGGCTGCCGCTATCATTTCTAATAGAATATATCACAATTATTGAACACAGATTGAGGACTTTTGAGTTCTGACACAACATCAGATTGAGGCCTGACTAAAAAGAAATAATAAAGCAGTTTCCAGGAACAATGTCTAACTTCATAATACTAGATATTATTCTCTAAATATTTTTACTCATTATAAAGAAAAGGTTAATTGAGAAAGCTGTGTAGCCATCTAAAACATAAATGGAAGCAGGTATTTTAAGTGCAGCTTCTGTAGAAGCGTAAATTCTCCAAACTCTGATGATATCCTGCACTTAGATTCTTTTAGCTGCTTATTTTTTCTTTCTTCATCAGTAGAAATGCTGGTACTTTCATCTGAAGGCCCGACAGAAACAATCTGCATTCAAGTCTAAACTTGGAAAAAAAAAATTGGTTCCTGGTTATTTAAAACCAACTTCCTGTTCCCACGACAAGCCCAACCCACTCTGCATCCTGTGAGAAAGCAGCATGAGGGAAACGTCAGTGTGATGACGTAGAGCCAGGTTCCGTCTCACCTCCTCTCCGAGGTTGGTGCCGATCTCCTCGCTGACTCTTTTGGCCACACTCATGGCGGCCACTCGTCGGGGCTGAGTGCAACCCACCATCCCGTAGCGAGTGTAGCCGTCTTCATGCAGGTACTGAGTCAGCTGGGTGGTCTTACCGCTACCCGTTTCCCCGACAACAATGACGATGCTGTTGTCCCTGTAGGTTGCAGTTCATGTAATGGTGAAACGGTCGCGATAACAGGAAAGATCTGATTTGATTTAAGACAACTTTTCATAAAGACCGTGGATGAAACACGACAAAAGGAGAGCAACAAGATTATATCCTTGAGTATTGATACCTTATGATATTGAGAAGTTGCTGCCTGACGGCAAAGATAGGCAAGTACTGCCTCTGCTCCAGAATGCTCTTCTTCTTAGCAAAGTCACTGCTGGCTTCGCTCTTCTCCTTCATGTGCTCAGCAAATTTCTGATCAGCCCTGTGCAACATGAAAAAGATCATTTCTTAACATGAGAATTTTAAGAAGTTCACACAAAAATATGTTTGAAAACTAAAACCGACAGTCCATTCACCTGTAGTCTACTTTGCCGTCCTCTCCCACCACTTTGCCTCCAGGCTCTTCATCCTCTTTCTTCTTGATACCCATTATATCGCCTAACTTGGTGCCTGCCAACTCCCAGTGTTTGTGCTGTGCCTGGAAAAAGATGGAAGTTTGATAAAATATTAGTGGAGCCTCTAATCAAAGAAAGAATTACATTTTCATAAAAACTCTTGGGACACAGACAGGAAAGCATCAAATGTTAAGAAAAACGTTTAACAAATATGGAAGTCACAAAAAGTGTAACAAATATTATCCAGTAATATCAATTGGTAAGAAAAGACATGAATTTAGCAAACCTTTATTTTGACATAAAAAATCAAC
The DNA here is from genome assembly GCF_000485575.1 of Poecilia formosa. Classification (NCBI taxonomy): domain Eukaryota; kingdom Metazoa; phylum Chordata; class Actinopteri; order Cyprinodontiformes; family Poeciliidae; genus Poecilia; species Poecilia formosa. The sequence goes on along the minus strand of NW_006800200.1, from coordinate 35,189 downwards.
ATGACAGGCAGTTCACCTACAATTAAAGGTAACAAAAAAAAAACAAAACCTAATAATCTGGGGTTCATTTCTTTTCTGAACTGCTGCTATGTATGTTGGTACACTCCTAAAAACAATCGCCTACAAAGTGACGTGCCTTTTCCTCGCTGTACACCCAAATTACCTTTTTGCGCTCCTTTTGCTCACGATGTTTACGGACAAGCTGGCTCCCCTTTCGAGAGATGATGGCCATGTCAGAGGTGGGATCTTTCACAGGGACGATGGGCTCTGGCTGCATAACAAAGAAAAGAATACAAATGTGATTCAACAAAAACAAAACGCCATGCAGAAAACTTTTTTTTTTTTTTTTAATAAAAACACATTGCACATCAGAATATTTTCAAAATTAGGTACATTCAAAAACTTTGCTGTAAATGTGACAACTTTGTTAAGCTTGTTGAGTTGCCTTTTCCCCCCAGAAGAAGCAAGTCTGAAACAGATTTTAGAAATCTCTATATGTTGAAATCTATAGAAACTGATCTAATTGCTGGTTACCTGCTTAGTGAAAACTATTCTTCCATCCAGGAAAGGAGGAACCAGATTGTGAACCAGCAGGTGGACTTTAGCAGCGTTGTCTTCCTCAAAGTCTTCATCCACCTCCAGCCTTTGCACAACACCACTGGTCAGCATGCGGTTCGTCTCCCAGCGTTCGTTATCCTAAAGAAAGAAATGAAGCGAATCTACAAATTAACTCAGAGTTCCTGCAAAGTGTTAATGTCAAAACTTAAACTATTGTCCAGACTCAGATTTTCAGATTATTCCAGCTGTTTTAGTTGGACTTTATTATCACTACAACTCATGAAACAATATAAAACTGAAGCTGACTTTATATTCAGTTTCAAAGTAAAAAACTGTTTTACTGCCTTAAATTATGACAGTATAAATAAAATCTGGACTAAGTAGACATACACAATCTGGCATGGGTTATCACACTTTGTATACTGATCCCTGGGCTCAAATCTTTAGATCCTTTTATGGCATGTCAGTGCTTTCTTTAGCATATAAAATCAAACCAAGTTCAAGAAACACAAATTCTAAGAGTGTCTAGAGGGGAAAAGAAAACAGAATTTTGAATAAGTGTGCTTTTATCTTTGGTCTGAATTAGTATGGAAGCATTTTATTTAAAAAAAAAAAAAGGGAAGGAAGCCAGGTTACACAGCCCCTCTTCCAAATTTGTACTGAAATCGAAGGAAATTAGATGTTTTCTCATTCTCAATTTTGCCATATCTATTCAAACTTGGAAAATTTTCAAATTCAAATTTAGCCCAAGTTTATCTGAAAATTTGTGGTTTTACCTCGTTGATCTGTCGCTTCTGCGCCGATATTCTTTTCTGAGTCTGCTTCTGGAGGATCTGCTCTCTCTTTTTCACATATTCTTCAGAGGTGGAGGTGAAAGGGTTGTGAAACTCATCATAGCCCTCGTCCATCATGTACCAGTCTCGGTCAGCTTGCTTTAATTCAAAGCCACAATAATCGATTAAGCTTTATTATTGGCAAACAAGAAATATGTTCAGTACTATAACTAATTTAATTAATAATAGCGGTATAAATGTCACCTTTTGGTCCTCCTCCCACTGTTCTTTCTCGTCCTCGTTATCAAAATCTATTCCTCCCTCACCTTTTTTGCCTAAAGGAAACACAAATAATATTGTATAATGTTCTGTCACCACATATTGCACTGGAATACAAAACAACTGAACTCGGAGGATAATACCTTTCCCTTGTGACAAACGAGGTGTGGAGCCTAAATGTTTCCTATCATTGGCCCACTCGTTGTACTTGTAGGACGGGGTGGGCAGGGGTGTGTCATCAGTGTAACGGCCTCTGACTGATCTGAAAAGTCACAGAAGACAAATGTTCCTGAGCAGCTCCACATTGCACAAGGGGCAGGATCGCAATTAATGATCATTTTAATTTTGAAAACTAAGAAAAACTGTGAATCATGAGGAGGAATAAAAAAAACGGGACTAAGATTTTCAGTCAACTGAAAAACAACTGGCCAGTGTGAAATTAAAATAACAGTAAATACTAAAGGTCATGCAAAATGAAATGAATGACAGTTACCTGTCCCTCCTCTCACTCTCTCGCCCAGAACGGTGGCTTCTTTCAGAGCGATCGGACTCTCTGTGAGACAGGGCAGGAGATGGAGACTCCCACTGGGAATGCCGTGAGCTGCCATAACCGCTATCGTCCTCATCCCAGTTAGATCGGGAAGGTGTGAAGCCATCTACGTAAAGACAAAATGAGTCGAGTGAAACGACTAAACAGGAATGTTTTACGTTTTATTTTTGTACGAAGACAAAGAAAACGAACTAACCTCGGGGGCGATTCTGCGGTGTCGCGGGTTCGTCTCTCTTACTCCCTCTGCTGATGCGTTCGGACCAGCCGTCTCGCTGCGAGCGCTCGCTCCTCTCACCGCGTTCCAAGCGCTCCGACCGGCTGCTGCTGTTGCCCCGACTGTGTCTACCGTCTCGATCATCTGTCAGAGAAAAGGGAAATTCAAGGTAAATGCGAGCAAGAAATTAAACTTTTGGATAATGTTGATCATGCAGCACAATCAACAAGTAAGCAGCACAAAATGCACAAAGCACACAGATTAAGTAGGCTTTAACCAACAAATGTTTGAACTTTTTCCTCATGTTCCACACTAGACTGTAATCAATTGGCTGTTCTCATTAAAAACATAAGTGGTTTTAGGAATCACCTCTCTCACTCCGTCGCTCCCTTCCTTTATCTTTGCTCCTTTCTCTGTCTCTGGTCTTGTCCTCCTTGGAGGAGGCAAATACTCCCTGCTCACGCCTGTCTTTCTCCCGCTGCTCATGCCGGCGTCTGAACTCTTCGCTGACGCCTCCAGGATTGGAGGGAGTCTCAGAGCCTGTAACACGGTACTTCCTGCAGGCAAAAAAAAAACATACATCAAAAGTAGTTACTCTGCAATATACGCAAGACTTAATCAAAACAAAACAGACATTCCTCAAAATGTTTTGCTATATCTTACCTCTCCTTCTTTGTGGCACTACTTGTGTCATCATCCTCCTCATCAGACCCAGAGTCACTTTTACTTTCCTCCCAGTCTTTGTAGGAGGAAACCTTTGACTTCTTCCTGTTTCTTTCATTGCCATTAGACTCTTCTTGCTCTTTAATCTCCCGCTCCTTCCTTTTCTGCGCAGCCAGCAGGTCCAAGCCCAGCAAAGAGGTGCGTGGTGTAGGGGCCCGAAAAACATGTGGCTCTGAAGCAGCGCTCTTCTTCTTTACTATCAGACCTCCAACTTGAGCACCTGACTGAGTCCCTTCCAGCCTATGCATGGACACATCATCGTCATCCATAATCTATGGGAAAATATCAACATACAGATCAGGTGAAAATCTGCCATCCTATTTGACTTTTGTTCGTTAAAATAAAAGTGTTGCAAATTCATTTTTGAAACATAAATGTAGTTAATACACATTAATATTAGGTGTGGAGCGGCTTGAGATTGGCATGACCCAATAAACTTTAGTAGTAATACCACAATCTAATGAAATCTTTATACTTACATAAAAACGGAAAACAAGTTAAGTTTCTCACCATCCAACAGAAAGTGAGACTCTAAAGGTTGGTTCTCCAAGAAACTATGGCTCTGATTTTGTAAGAGTTAAATGTCGCATGTATTTATTCTTTTGTACTTTTCTTTTTACACAAAGAATTAAATCTAGACGCCAAAATAAGTACAAGCGCAAACACACAAACAAAACTCTCCTTCCCCCCAAATAAAATACTAAAGACTCACATAGCTATATCAAATCACTAGTTGGCTTTGGGTCAGTTATAAAAAAAGTCAGAATGAAGCACTGGTTTAATAACTTTATGAAATAAAATGTGTTGCCCTGCAGTTTTTCTCAAAAAACATGCCACTTAACTTCTTAAACTCAAATAAATTACGTTTATTCTGCAAATTCAGCTTTTAATTGAGCATGTAATCACTATAATTCATTATAGTATTATTATTATATCACATTACTATAATTTCCCTATTCCTGCTAACCACATCTTTTTAAAGTAAAACCATCTGCCTCAATTCAGCCTGTTTCTGAGTAATAATGAATACACCAAGGCCACGTCTTAATAAGATGATGTAAATTCCCAGTGTCATACAAAATATAAGCATTTAGATCTACATATTAATGTTTAAAGTATTTCCTATAGCCCAGGATAAATAGCAGATGAATCGTTATATCTTACCTTAGTTTGAGAAGCTAATGTTAGCTTGCCACAATAAAAGCAACAACACAGAAATAGCTACGTATTCCCTTGAGCATAAAAATCCAAAACCTCTTAAATAAAAGTCATTACTTCGTAGTACTCTAATGACAAGAACGTACAGTGGAAATACAGAATTAATGTCGTCCTGGAAAATAACTAAATCGCTTTCGTAAACCCAACGCGTATGTTTACAGTCAGGGAAGCAGCCATATTTCTCACTTTTCTTCTGCCGCTGCAGTAAGCAGAAAAGACGCGCTACTGCCACCTACCGGGCATTAGAATAAGTTGCCTAGTTGTGATACATTTAATCAGTGCTTTAAAATTTGTTTTATGGATGAATTGAATTAATGAATTGAATTAATTAGTTGGTGGATATGCCACATCTTTGATAAAATGGGTTAAGACTGCGAAAAAAAATATGACTTATGAATTTTCGTGTTGGCCCACTTCTGCTATGCATGTCCATTTCCTGTAAACCTGCAGGGATCAAAAAAGTTGTTTCTCGACATTAATAATCAATTATTCACTTCGAACTGATTAACCCTAACACCCGGCAGATCCACCTTTTGGAATGCACTGAAAGATAAGGGAGACAAGATTCTGCTTTATCTTGTGGTTGCTTATCTGACCTATCACCAGAAGCCATATGGCTTTAACCACAGCCAGAGAACTGGAAGCTTCATTTTTGTGTAATTTCATGTAATTCCTGTTGGGTTCTTTGATCAGTAGTTAAAAAAACAAACATGCTGACTAAACCGTTGCATAAGCCCAGAATAAGCCAACATTTTGCACTTTGATTATACCAACGCACTCAATGAACCTCAAGGAGTCAGTGTACATAATCCTTAGCGGTTAGCCGGTGGTTAAGCCGGTGTGTTACTTATGCTTGTATGAAGAGGACGAACTGGAGAGATTTTCAACGACACGATAAACAGGAGAAACCGGTCCGAGTTTACTCTTTGTCAATATAAATTGACAACCATAAAGCATACCAGACACACACTACGATATAGTTACTGACTATGTTCAGCATAAGACATTTTGGGGTTAGAAAATAATTATTTCTGTTTTTATTATTGACCAACATTTTTGCTTGAATTCCAAGGCTTTGAAGTTGAAAAGCCTCCTTACCATCACCCTAATCTTTAGATTCCTCCCAAGATTCTCCATACACAGTTTAGTTACAAAAAATTGTTTTGATGTTAAATCTACTAGGATTTAACTTTGGACTTAAACCGATATACATTACTGCGCTGAACCTTTGTGTGTGTAAGCAATTTACCCTCAGTAAACCTCTCCAAGTGTCATTTAATCACCCGTTGCTTCAGTTTCCACTAAGTGATATTCAATATATTTTAGTGCAGTTTTAAAATAATACTTCAACATTGCATGCTTTGCTGTTTTCACTCCTTAGTCCCAGACACATAAGACATTTTTTTTCAGATAAAAGCAAAAAAAAAAAAAAAAAGTCGGATTTGTTCGTATAAGTCATGAACTCACATCTGAGTCACTAATATTCTTTTTAAAATGCTGTACGTCACCAATTAACACCGGCGCGCCAACTACCGAACCGGCTAAAAAATGATGCACACCCAGAAAAGGTGACATGTCATGATCTGAAAAGACTCAATTTGATTGGCTACAACTGAAAAAGTCACTCCGCTATTGGCCAGTCTTGATGTGTTGGGCGTTAGGATGAAATGACATAAACGTCATTGGTCTGTTTCACATGTCTGCTGATGTACCCGGTGTAAATGTTCGATAATCTTACTAAATACATCGGTCACCCGCTCTAGGTTCGTTTTCGTATCTGTTTTATATCGCCTTTGTTTGTTTATTTATGTTGTTATATCCTTGGACTCTTCTTTTATACCTTTGAACTCTTACCAAAAGGAAGAAAAGGCTCGTCTTGTTTGCTAGCCTAATACCGTGGTAACAGACGGTAACAAGAGCTATAGTCTAGCTGTTTTTTCTACCCAAACGTAAGAATGGGAGAGGAAATAAATGAACATACGGGCAGCGGATCTGTTAACACCAACAGTAATGAGAACAACGGAGAAACTGCGGACGGGGGAACAAAATATTACACGTTAGAGGAGGTCCGAATGCATAATATGAGCAATGACACATGGCTAATCATCCATAATAAGATATACGACATTACAAGTTTTCTAGAGGAGGTAAGAAACACTCTATTTACATACACTGGTTGTATTTATTTTTACATCAATGTTCTATGAGGATATTTTACGCTACTTGTAGCCATGTGACGTTGTGTAAGCTTACTTCCTGAATCGCTCTTTGATAATGTCCTGCATTGATGTGTAAAGTTTGTTTCTTGTTCATTAATGCTGTTAACAGAGACAGAATGCAAAGTACTAAGTCTAACTTTTAAGTTTCCATCGAGTTTAATGAGATAGCTTTAAGCTATCTCTGTAAAATTGACTAGCACGAAGACATTTTAACTGTTAGCACTCAGTATAATAGCTTTAAAGAGACAGTACCGTAGTAACACGTTTATATAACTGTCACTCACAGGTAACTGTGCATATTCTAGCATTAAAAGACCGGATGTTGTCCGTTCAGAACTGAAGCAGATTTCTTAAAAACCGTTTGGTTATGAGTGTACCTCCACTGTGTAGAGGTACGCTCTACACAGTGGAGTATGTTCTTAATTACCTACCAGAAAGTATGTTCTTACATAATTACCTAGGGGAGGCACCTTCCTGTATTGCAGTGTTTGGGCAACATTCAAAATGCAACCAGTTCACCCAAACAACTTTCTTTGATTTTGACATCACTGTTCATAATTTACGTTATGAAAGCATAATCTTATATAGCAATGTTTTTTTTTTAGATTGTTTTTTTTTTTTAAGGTATTATTTCTCATGACATACCCCTGCAAGGTTGGGATAATTGGCCCCATCCTGGTCCTCAGGACCCCACTGTCCTGCAAGTTTTCGATATGTCCCACCACATTTAAATGGTCCCCGTTTGCTGCTCTTTGAATTAGCATCCTGGAGGTGAGGAGGTTTTGCTGGAGCAGGGAGGATCGGATGCCACAGAGAGCTTTGAAGATGTCGGTCATTCTACAGATGCCAGGGAGATGCTCCAGCAGTTCTACATTGGAGAGCTTCACATGGTAAGAAGACAGGTAGTTTCTTACCTTCTTTTTAGCTGTGCTTTGGTTATACTCATGGAGTTCTACGTGTTTCCTGTACAGTCATGAAAAGTATGAAACATAATTTGCGATGGATTCAGATTAAATGCCAAACAAAGCATTTAAATTGTATTTGGGGAAAGAATGGCATTTCTGATCACACTGTGAGTTCAGATCTGAATTTAATCCAGGATAGGTACAGTAAATATATTTTAGTTACTATAGATTTGGAGTGATCAAAATTTATCCAGATGCCACAAAATCCGGACTGTGTTGTTTCATGATCTGTGGAATAAAACTGATTTTAGAAGACGGCGAATGCTTTGCATTCATGTCCGTATTATCATAAGAAGCTTCCAGAAAAATGTAAAGAATCGGGTCAGGAAAACTAGGGATTATTAAAATGCAAATTTCACAAAAAACGAGCCTTTTCTATTAGATTATTTTCACAGCATCAAACTACCAGTCAATAAAAGCAAACAATTGGTCTTTGCATCACCTTAATAAAATGGCAACAATTTGTCATGCATATAGATTGTGTCATGCCTGATATCAGGTTTTATAAGCTTTTTAAATGTTGATTTGTCACACTGCCTCACAAGTTTATCTTGTGAGCCGCAGTTTTTGATCCTGTGAGGGACAGCAAGTTGTTTAGCAAATTTTTGATTAAATTTAACGCATCACATATCAGTTTGTAGGGGATGCATGACTGAAACTTCAACTTTCTGAATTTACGTGTATATTGAATTATTAAACAAATGATCTTAACTGCACTTTCTTATGTTAACATGATGCTTGTGTGCTGCAACATTAAAAACATTAACAGTGAATTTATGTGTTTATAGTCGGACCGGAAGAAGGAGAACACAAAGGTAGGCACCAGTCCACTCTGATCAACCAACTTTTACATAATTTCAATTTTCGTTTTCAAAGCTTTTGTTTGAATTTCTTTTGCTTTAGGTAGCAGACGCTAAAGATGCTGGAGAATCCAGGTGAGATCGTGTGTTTTATCAGACTTTTTACAAGTCTTATTTTGAGAAGTTATAAATACTATGATTAGAAATCTTTGTAAATATACGACAGATTGTAATACTTAGATGTAATTGTGCCTTTTTCTCAGCAGCAGCTCCTGGGCCATGTGGTTGATACCCACAGTAGCTGCAGCTGCTGTTGGTGTCCTGTATCGTTTCTTTATGTTTGAACACAAGTCTTCTTGAGAGCTTTATCTCAATCTTCTTATCTGGAGGCCTTGATTCTTTTTTTTTTTTGACCAAACCCATCTCATGCTGAAACCCCCACCTCCCACAATTAACTGCATCTTCTGCTACAAGAAGAGAGAAGGAGCCATTTCATAAATATTTGTCCTTGTTTTGCTACATAGTGTGCATGAAACAACGTTAAAAAGATTTATTAAAAGATATGCCTTATCCTTTTTATGTAATTATGGCGTTTTTCATAAATAAATGAAAATGTGGTCCACAAGCTAAACTTTGAAATTAATACCAACTCATTTCGTACTCAAGCGAAAGATTTTTTTTACATGTCCACAGCAAGAGACAACATGACCAGCATTATAGAGTGAAGATAGACAGCTTGACACAAAAGCAAATTAAAAGCAGACGCACATGCATTTTATTCTGGATAACTACCATATTTACTAGTCCATTTCCATTCAGTGAGAAAAGTTACAGAATTTAATTTGGAAGGATGTGATTTTTCCTCAATGTCCGGTGTGCTGTCTAAGCCATGTCTGATTGCATCCGTCACTTTTCTTGCAAATACAATCTGTCCAAAATATACATGTCAGGTGTTAAATTTTGTTTCTTTTTTTAAATCATGGTGAAGTATACTGTGATTATTTAAGACAGAACGTGCTTTCCTTAGTCTTGTTACATAAAATCACTAAGTAATAATATTGTTTTAGTTCCCTTATATATATTGAATATTAGTAAATTCCTGAGATGACTCTCTTGAAAAAAAAAGTGTTATTTGAGTTTATCCAGCACTATGCTGTTTAACTGATGTGTTTTTTTTTATTTCTTTATCATTCAATCCATTTTCTAAACTGGGTTACAGATAAAAATTTAATGAAGAGAAAATAGTTCATTAAGTTTAGCTTGAAAACTGGGGAACTTTCTCCTAACATCTGGACCATAAATGCGGGTCCCGCAGGCTACAGCTGTTTACCACAGATCATCATAATCATCTGTTTTCAGGTCATACATTCTGCATAGCATTTAGTTCAAGACGTCTTGAATTTGTTTTTGGGTTTTTTTTCACAAAAACTTCTTTAAGGATTGTGGTACTATATTTTAGCCTTTCATTAAACAACAGTAGTAACATTTATCCTCAATTCATACTTGAAGATGTCCAATGAACATTTGCCAAGAGGTAAATTTTTGTCATTTTGTGCTCTTTGTCATTACTGAACATCTGTTTGAACCGAGTAGAAACTTAATTACTACATTCAAATTTGTAAACAAACAAATGTATGTTGAAATGGCATGATGTGATTAAAGACATTTTCAAAAAAAGGCTTCATTATTGACTAAACTATTATACATTATTTCTGCCTGTAGAGTGGAGGAACCTTTGTAAAATTATTTTTACACTTTTTTGCAAAATCAGTTCTTTTGCAGTTCACCTTTTCAAGAAAACCAAATACTATCATAATAGAAAACTACAAGCCTTAGATTAATCACTTGTGGATTTTAATCAGCAATGCCTTGAATGTCTCGTCATCTTCACATGAATTAAACTCCACTTTAAATATTTTCTTAATCAAAATTTCACCCTTTTAATTGCTGTAACAATTGTTGACAACCCTGTGGCTGCTCTCTATATGCACAAAAGTATTTCCAAAATGGATCATCCCACAAGATAAATTTTTGTTACTAAATTTACAGGTAGATCAAAATTATTCATAGCCCTGTCTTTAAGTTATTTTCAGTCAACCAAAAAGTTTGTGTCCGATAAGAAATAGGACAGGAATCTATCAACAGTTGTTAAAGTAATGTAAAAAGTAGCATGGGGTTAGAAAATAATTATTTCTGTTTTTATTGTTGACCAACATTTTTGCTTGAATTCCAAGGCTTTGAAGTTGAAAAGCCTCCTTACCATCACCCTAATCTTTAGATTCCTCCCAAGATTCTCCATACGCAGCTTAGTTACAAAAAATTGTTTTGATGTTAAATCTACTAGGATTTAACTTTGGACTTAAGAATATGAAACCGATATATATTACCGCGCTGAACTTTTGTGTGTGTAAGCAATTTACCCTCAGTAAACCTCTCCAAGTGTCATTTAATCACCCGTTGCTTCAGTTTCCACTAAGTGATATTCAATGTATTTTAGTGCATAGTTTTAAAATAATACTTCAACATTGCATGCTTTGCTGTTTTCACTCCTTAGTCCCAGACACAAAGGGAAAGATCCAGGTCAGTTGCATACGATGTGAAATAGTTTATTATGTACTGAAGTTGCTTTCCTAATTTAAGTGGGTAGTTTTAGCTGAAAATCCTCAACAGCAGATGTTCAAACATTGATAAAGAGACAGAGTCGCAGAATTAGTTAATGTAGGGCCTTAGTTCTGTCAAAGCTGGTAAACACAAGCACATCTGAAGATAACAAGAGGTGTTAATTCATGAATATGTCTACATTGATAACACAGCTCATTATAAAACTCCCAACTTTGTATACAAGTAAGATGTTAAATGATTCTACAATGAGAATTTTAATAGTTCTATTCCTTGGAATAATGAACTTAACTATAAACAGATTAAAAAAATAAAGTTGCAACACAGAATTTGATCAACTATTACTTTGCACTACAAGCAGAGTTAATCTACACTTTATTTCAAATGTCATTGCTAAACAGTTCTTGTATCCTGCATTGTGTGAAGATTACATTACAACAATATAACCTTTTTATAGTCCAGCCCTTCTAAAAGCAAATAACATTGTGTCCTAGAGTATGTCTGTCTGCTCCTGTGAGCTACTTTCCTGCCATGTAAGTGGACTAGAGCAGGAAAAACTCATTATTGAAATAAAAGCCTCTCCATCTGCACCCTCAACAAGAGCCCTCACAGGCTGGAGTTGCTATGGCTGATAACATCCACAGTAGATGTTCACACCCAGTGATTCACCCTTTTTGTGGCTTAAAGTCACAAAAAGGGCGACTGCATGTTTTATCATTGATTCTCTGGAATATTGAACACCCAAATACAACAAACACTCATAATACTTGTAATAAAATCGAGTCTTTCAGGAATTCTCTAACAATTCTGACATAATTGTTGAATTTCGCGTGTCTGATTTGCATTATTTCATGTAACCGCAAGATGGCAGTGTAAACCCAGGATCTGAATGTTGCTGTTGCTTCCGTGAAAAACTACTATATTCTCTACTGAAATGGCCAATTCCGCCACTGTGTGTTTATCTGCAGGTTTTCAGTGAAAATAATGAATCCATCATTGTCACACATGGTCTTTAAAACACTTAGTAAGGATTAAAACAGCAACTCGCAAAATTGTGACTGGTATGCAACACAGAAAAAGACCAAACACGAGTTACTGTCATTATTTTATTTTTTTTAAAATGACAATCCACTGAAAAAGCTGGACTTTTTTTTTAAACCTGTTTGGGAGTCTACTGTATGACAAACAAGCAAAATGAATTTTACTTTAGAAATGTACTTTTTTTCTACACTATAATATACAACCAATGCATGAGTTCTTGCTGCCTATAATTCCAGTCTTTCATAAGGCCATTAGGTATTTGATGGCCTTGATGCAACACTAAGATGACAGGCTCAGTAAAACAGCATGTTGCATCTGCAGGAACATCAGATAAACATTACTTGCCATGACTGAATCGCCTGTCATCTATTAGCAGCAATCCTCAAGGAGAACAGAAGGTGCTAATGGGCAACACTTCACCGTCCTCTTCAGAGACCTGCTTGGCAACAAACACAGGACAGCTAAAAAAAATAAAAAATACCACATTTGGATGCAACAAGAGCAAAGACTGTCTATATTTGATGAAGAGCGGGGCTTGAAATGTCATGTCAACCTGTTCTTATCCAGTTGAAATTAAGCTTTGATAAATTGCTTTTGTCAAATATAGACAGACGTTTAGCAGAGACCAACAGTGTAGTATTGCGGTTGCCAGGCTTGGAGTCTGCAGTTTTGTGAGTCTCCTAAAAGCCTTTCAAAAACACCATTTTGTCTGAAGGACAAGGATGCAGCTGTTGCTGGATTTCTGAGGTTAAGTTTTTAAAGTATTTTGCAGCTATTTAATTCTTACAATTTGCTTAAAATGCATGCACTGGAAAGGAACTGATTAACAGAGCCACAAAATTTTGTTACATTATAGCCATAAGCAGCTTGTTTTTCAGGCTTTTAGTGCCTGTTAATATTCCTTTCAATCCTCATACATTGTAAACACTTTCTGCAGTATCATTACCTGAAAGCCAAAGCAAAATATTACAAATAGAATATCAGTTTCAAATTATTTTGGACGTGTTTTTACTTAAAACTTGTGGCTTAACCTGTTATCTAACATGTTTCTGGTGGGCGTAAATTAGCATAATTCAATTCAGTACTCATCATTGTTCAATATGTTATGACACAAAGCACACTATGAATAAAACAAACAAATTGTATTATTTTTTTCCACATTTTAGCACAGAGGTGAGTATGCAGTTCTCATGAAGCAGCAGTTCGGTGTTCGTTCTGGTTTAGACATTTCTCAAGTATGGTGGTAGGTTATTGGGGTGTTTGAATCACTCTTTACAAGCCCTCTGCACTTCAGCAGATTTGAAGTACGACTGTTGTAAGTTCACATGGTTCTAATGCTGCAGCATGAGAAAGCAATGGACTGATCTGAGGGGAAAAAAAGCAAGCTTTTAGATCAGGGGTGTCAAACTCCAGTCCTCAAGGGCCGCAGTCCTGCAACTTTTAGATGTGCCTCTGCTGCACCACACCTGAAAAGAATAATTAGGTCATTAGCAAGGCTCAGGAGAACCGATCTACACAGGGAGGAGGTAATTAAGCCATTTAATTCCACTGTTTTTTACCTGTGGCACATCTAAACACTGCAGGACAGCGGCCCTTGAGGACTGGAGTTTGACACCCCTGTTTTAGATGATCCTTGATTGTTACTACCAGATATTTGGTCTGTTATTCACAGCATTCTACATCTCCAAATAAAAAGACATGCTTCCCGAGCAGCAGTGAAACACATTCCTATCAGAAAGGAAAACATAAAAGGGGTTACTGAAAAAAAAAGTATTTGCTTATTATAGGACCAAAATAATAGTTTACCAGTAAACATGCAGCCAGAAAATAGGAACTTAAAAACCCCTCAAAACACACTCAAAGGTATCATACTTTATTTTGCATATCTTCCTCAAATCAGTCTTTGTCTTTATAAGTGTACAAACTAATATAGCAACATACATACAAAAGTCATTAACAGTTATTTTTTTTCGCCCATTTTTCCCCTTTTATAACAAGCAGCAATTTAAAAGTGTATAAAAAATGTCAACTCAAAAATGAACCTTTACCATGACAAAACTTTATTTAAAGACAAAAATGCTTATTGCGATGTTGAATACAAACACACTAAGCTGTTCATTCCTCCTGATTATTTATAGATTCTGAGCCCAAGTTCCTCCAAATACAAGTCGTCTCTTCCCGCCACGAACGTTGTGACCTTTCTGCGGTCCAGGTGCTTAATTACTTTTCTCCTTGCATGCGCTGAAATGCTGCGACTTAAAGGTTAACCTCTCTTCGTTGGTATATGTCAAATAGTTTAAAATGAACAAAGGTTGATAGCCTCAGTAGTTCAAAGTGTTTGAAACCGGGTTGCAGCCTTCACAAAAATCTCACATGAGAGGGAGCCTAAATATCACTTTCTTCTGATGAGCTAAATGACAGATTGTGAACGTCTGAAAGGTGTTGAGATAAGTTTCAGGTTGACGCATTTAAAAAAGAAAAAAAAAAAGGTGTATGCAGAATAATGACAGGCCTATCCGTGGCACAGCCAAAATCGATGGCTAGCTGTAAAAAATAACTAAAAAGGTGATTTAGGATGCCACCTTGGACTGAAAATTAAATCCCGACAATGGTGCATCTGTTTTCAGTTGGAAATAATGGTTTTAAAAAATAATGTAATAATGTAAGTCTCTCAGAATTTTAAACCATTTGCACTGCAAACAAGTTGATCGTTTATTTTTGCTCTCGTTTGTTAAAACATCAATAGCTGGGCAAGGATTTTAAAAGTACGCAGGTCACTGACCATGTCCTTTACGCTCTTGTTGTTTCTGGGTTCAGAGGCTTTAAGCCAAGCTGAGCAGGGTGCAGGTGGAGGACACGCTGGAGGTACGCTCATGAACCACGTTGTTGTCAAAGATTCCCGAGACGAACTGCGCTGATGATGTGCTGCTCCACCCAAAGGTGTCTGCCAGTTTAGGACAGATGGCCAGAGCCAGCCTCTGCAGAATAAGATGGAACTTCCTGCGAAAGTTTTTGTTGATCCAGAAGTAAAAGATGCAGTTGAGGAAACCATTGGAGGTTGGGAGCCACACCACAACGAACTCAATCCACTCTGGTACTGTGCTCCCAGAGACTGCTGTGGGACAGAAAATGTTGAATAAATATGAATCAGCCTAGTTACAGAAGCAACAAGTGTGCACGGCTCTCGAATAAAAATATTGTCTCACTTTTGATCGTATTATAATCGATGGCGGTTTTTGGATATGTGGGGAAAAATGCCTCACTGCCCAGGACGTCATCTCTGCGTGGGCAGCGTGAGGGTCATGCACTACAAAGAAATATGGCAAATGCTGCAGGAATCTGATATGAATATTCAGATTCTGCTCTAAATTAAAATTCTCTCTCAGTTTTTTCCACCTTCTGGGCTGCACTTTCTTGCCTCTACTTAAAATAATAGCGATAATTTAAAAAAAAAAAGAGCATATTGTATGCATTTTTGGCACTGATACAACCTATAACTTAAGCATAAAAAACTCAGTATGTACATAGGTCAAGCATGGAGAGAGATATTGTGCACCGATTACAAATGCCGGGGTTAGAAGTATGGAAGTGCATCCCCGCAACATTGTAAACAGCGTGTCTGGACATGGCGCAAACTAACTGCTTAACTGTCAAAGTGTCCTCTTTTAAGGCCTTAAAGGACATCAGGAAAATTATTTTAAAGGGCTGTTCTGTTTTTATCGGAACAGCCCTGAAAGCAATGGGGCCGTTTTATCAGGATGTATCATCCTTCAGCCGACCATCTACCAAATATCCATCATCTCTTTGAAAATTATTTCTAATGCCATTTTAGTGCTGTGAATTGCATGTACATTTTATACTGCACAATTTTTAACAAGTATGTTGTCGAGCTTCGCTTTTGTCAAGAAATACAGTTTTATGTAATATCTGCTTAGACCTCTTCTCTCCAATCAGTGGCAACATTTTTATTCGCAGGAACACAAATCAACCTCATTGTTGTGAAATTTGTCTCTACCAAGGTGAGGGTTTTCTAAACCAACTTTGCAGTCTTACAGCCATGACATTAACCATCCAGGTAACAAGAAACAACTTGACAAAATAAAACAAAGTGTCTGGTGGAAAACGCAAGTCAATCTACAAAATTAAATACCCTTGACATTATTATTATTATATACACAAAGTGCTTATTTAAAAAAAGAAACATTTTGGAAAGGCCTAAATCTCAATGCTCATTAAATCATCAATCAGAAACTGATGAACAAGTGACAAAGTATTATTTACATTTTCAGACACCTCGCATACCTCACCTGTTTCTAGTAATGACACCTACTATGAATAATTTAGAGCTTTACAGTAAATTAGCTCATGATCAAGTAGCTGAGACTTAGTGGAACCAAGCAAAGTGCTTTACTGTTAGGCTTGTGATCATTTAGACGAGTGCACACTTGCAGTTTAAATTAAGACTCTCGGCTTCACTCTGCAAGGATTTTCATCTGTATCTGATAGATTAGAGGCCTGCTTGAAAAAGAGGGGGGGAAAAAAAGGTCTTTACTTCTAAAAATATTCTGCCACAACTCCACTTTCACACTGATTACTCCAAACCCGCACATGATCAGGTTAAATTAGAAAGTCAAAAATAAATAAATAAATAAAAAAAGGAAGTCTGAGTCATCGCCAGCCTTTAAAAAAGTACACCATGCCCATGATTACATGAATAACTCTGACAGCTATTCCTCCCACAATCTTGGCAGAAACTGACAGATTTGATGGGGGAAATGATAAGATGTTTAATTTTGAAAGACAGATGTCTGTCTTACTTTGCAGCAACAAAGAATAAAATATTTTCTCATATGAAGTTGATATAATATGCAAAGAGCACATATATACACATGATCAATATCTGAAATAACTGTAACAAAAGCAGAAATCTGTTTTGTATTGTTCAATACATGCAGCCAAAAATGGCATATTTGATTCTACATGCTATGGATGTCTCAAGTCGTCACTGTGATACGCAGCGCAACAACTCTGTTGGAGGAGTTACTGATGCAAGAGCAATAAGTGACATAAAGGTGCAACTCAATTTATTAGAATATCAACAAAATGTTATTTCAGTACTTCAATTCAAGATATGAAACTCATTATGTTGATTCGTTTCAAACAGAGCAATATGTTTCAGTTGTTTTTTTCTGTAGAGTTTTATAACCTTTGATTGCAGCTAATGAAAACCCAAATATAGGTTTCTTTGGAAAATGGGCTGTAACGGAATGGGGGATTTTCAACATTTGTTATGGAAATGTTTTGTCCTACGAAACCCTAAAGAAGACCACTGACTAGAAAGTAGCCTAGCAGACAGCGGGTGACCCATACATGAGAAGGGTAGTAAGGCACAATCACGGAAAGTTTAGTTGAAGGTAAGTGTGGTAGAATAAGGGGCAACAGAGATTGCCACAGCTTTGAGAGGAACATAAGGTAAAGTCCATTCAAGCAAGTGAGGAAGATTCTCCAGGTATGAAATGTGGCTGAAGTTGGAGCTTCAAGTGTTCAAGTGCCATCACACACAGATGCAGCCATGATGTGGGTTGTTACTGATGTATTTCTTGTGTTAAGCCACACCTGAAACTGTGGTATTATCTGAAATATTTTGGATGTGACAAAAAAAAACAAAAAAAAAACCGAGAGGACAGTGCCTAATTTTGATAAATCTAAAAGTCTAAAGAGCAAAGAGGCACACAAAATCTAAACTGCTTTTCCATCAGAAGTGGTGGAATTTAGTAAATACGTAAGACAAAGCTAAAATAGTGAAATAAAATATACAAAAATATGCTTTCTATAAATTTTAGTGAATGAGAGATGTGTGGGCAACATGTTTAGAATAAAAGTCTGTTCATATTTCCACATTAAACGCTGTTTAAGTTGTGATGCTTTGCTCACCGCTGTAGATCATAACCGCCACGCAGGGAGTCCAACACGTGTAGTACGCCGCCATCACAGGTACGAGCACTCTTGCGGCAACGTTGTGCCTGTTGCGCAGTGCACAGCCGTATTTGCGCAGTTTCAGCCTCTGTCTCTTGGCCGCGCACCACACCCTCAAGTTTGCATACGTCATGACAATGGAGCAGGGGAAAAATATCAAACAGGTCAAGCTGAAGGTGTAGGCAACGTTGGTAGAGTATGACGGGTTGCAGACCAGCGATGCGGTGGAGAAGTGGACCTCGATGATGCCATCTGGGAACGTGATCGGCGACAGCAGGAAGAGAGGGAAGCACCAGGTGAAGGCGATGAGAAGCAGGGTCCTTTTTCTGGTCATAAGAATGGAGTACTGCAGGGGGTAAAACACCGCGATGTACCTCTCCAGGCTGATGGTGGCCAGCGTGTACATGCAAGTGGAGTAGACGGTGGCGTTGCAAAACGCCACCACATGACAGAGAGCGTCGGGGCCCTCACTGTAATCCTTCAACAGACTCACCCAGAGGTTCAGGGGCATTACCAGCAACCCGAACGCAGAGTCCGCTGCGGTGAGAGACAGCAGGAAATACCGGGAGTTTCTGGACCAGCCTGCCACGGAGGAAGTGATGACCAGGAGAACTGCTATGTTTCCCAAAGTGACCATCACCCCCAGGATAATGATGATGCTTATTTTGACGGAGCGGTGGGTCAGTTCCTGCAGTGTCAGAGAGCCTGCATCCGACAGGTTGGAGTAGTTGGAGGTGGAGAAGTTAAATGTTAGGTACATTGTTCCTTATTTAACTGTAAGTAAATCATACATTGGGGGAAAGAAAAAAAGTGTTGACAGGCGAGAAAAAGGAAACAAAACTATGAGTATAGATTGAGTTACACTGAAGAGAAAAAAAACCTGCAGGTTTTCTTTCGTAGGTGGGGCAAAAGATCAGCTGCACACCTGCTGCAATCAGTGACGGGAAGCTAACAGCCACTGCAGCAGCGCGCAACCTGCAAAGTGCTTCATCTGCAGCGGTTCAGTCTGAGAAACGCTGTATGCAGGAGTTCAGCAAGTAAAAATATTTGCTGAATATTTTACTTATTCAGCAATAAGTAAAATATTTAATTTCTGTTCAGGCTGAAGAGGAATGTTCCTCTTCAGCCTGAGAAATCCCTCACCCACTGCAGCACATTTATGCAGAACCATAAATTATCATATATCCATAAGACTGTCTTTGGCCAGCCAGAAATATATCATATATAAATATTTCACGGTATTCATTTAAAAAAAAAGGACACAAAGAGAATAGTTTAGTTGGAACATTTATGAATATGACCTGTTTTTCTCCTTCATACTGTGCTCATTTTGAATGTCCATCACTGACTGACCCATCATCTCACTCTGCTACGTAACAATGAGATCTGCCACCCCAGTAATAAAAGTGGGTCCAATATGGTCACCCATTCAAAAACGTTCTTGAAGCACTGCCATACAAAATCCAGGTAAGAGTGTGCTAAATATCTTTTTTTAGCAGACACAAATGTGTTTCATTCAACTACCTTAAATGTTAAAGTTCTGACACCATTTTGCACAGAACTACGTAAACCTAATTCATCACTATTTTAAGCAGAATCTTGTCTAAATTGTTGAAGGATTACATATTGTAAACTTTTCAAATTTTGACATAGACTGTATGTGACAGCTTGTTTGCAGTGCATCTGTCCTCTGCTAAGTAAGCACGGAGATATTTCTGTAACAGCCCCACAGCAAAATACCAGGAAATGGCTTGACGAGAATCATTTACTAATGGTACCGATGGGCCTCTTCTCATTAGGAGGCATGGAGAATTGGTGTGATTTCCTTGGTAAAAGCCTGCATTTTTTCCACACATCATTAAAGATTTGTTCTATAATTTATTCAGGCAGCAAATATTGTGTTGGTGAGACAAAATTCACACAGATTTTCTTAATAAAAAATAAGTATTTATTTGGAAACTCCAAGCAAAAGGGAAATTTTACAGGAACTTGTCAGAAAGGAAATTTGCTTCAACAAACAACTTTTGTTTGAAAAACAATGAGACACACACACACACAAAGAAAAGTCAAGCTCATTAAATGAACTAAAAATCATTCCACTTTGGATTAAATTAGACAGCAGGAGCTGCTTATATCTTCTGTTAATGTTTTTGTCAGTGAAATCTTAAAAAAAATGTTGACTTTTAACACAGTTGTGTCTGGAAACATAATAGACCAGCTGTTTCGCCTTGAAAGTTTGGAGAATTTATCCACTCAGTATTTGTGTTTTCATCCTTTTGTTTTGTGAAACTGAAAGTGCAGTTGATGGCTGACAGAGAACAGCTTTTAACGTTGTCAGTTCGGCTGTAAATGGTGCAATCTGTGGTTTGTTGATGTTTGGAATGGTCCTGTGAAGGACATTTGGCATATGTTGTACCGGATACTACAAGTGTAATTCATCAGTATTAACGCCTACAGAGATGTGCAAATGTTATGCTATGCAGCGTAACAGATTTCCGTCCTTCCGTCATCTTTACCCATTTGTCTATTCACGTTCACAGGGAGTGGCTGGTGCCGACCTTCATCTGTCTTTGGGCAAGAAGTGGGGCACAACATGAACAGGTCTATCGCACACAAACAGGACAAACAACTACTCACCCACACATTCAGAGAAATCAATTGGCTTAATGTCTTTGAACCCATGTATGCACTGGGAGAACATGCAAACACCACAGAGAAAGAGCTCCACTCAGAATTTCAACCCAGGACAGTAATAGTCAGAACTACTGAAAATCATGTGTTTGTCATACTGTTGCAAGTGCAAACTGAAGCCAGTTGGAGCAGTTGTTTAGGACTATATTTACACACCTTTCTTCAAAAGGTCCCACAGAAATTGCAGTCTGATGTCTCACAACCAATCATCAGTGTGTTGTGTCTTCAGAGCTGAGAGGCAGCTGCTAGTGTGAATCTGTCTAAAAGACTTTATGGCTCCAGGGAACAACAAAAGGTTATCGCTGACCCTTTTCATATATCGTAATCTACACATCTCCAGATAAATGGAGATGTGTATTTGTGTATGTGTGTGTATTTGTATGTATGTTATATTAGTGACATCAGATCAAAGTGTGATGTCTACATGAATTCTTTAGATTTTTTGAAATTATGCTCTGTGAAGTTATCAGTTACCTTCTTGAAGTAAACAGAAATGAAATCTCCTTGAGTTTGAAGACAATTAATAGAGTGGCTGATACCAAGCAGCTAACATGTCTGTCATTTTACCTATTTAAGACAAATCAAACTTAAATGTTGAGATTCGGTGCTAAAATAGCAAATGCTAATTGTTTTCACTCTCACAACAGTCCACTGTTGTGTTTTCTCACCCTCACAACTTCCATGTTACTCCACTACTTTTACATTGGCAGAAGCTGCCAACTGTATCAGTCCACCTGCTCAGCTGATCCTGAGTCCGTTTGGATAATTTCAAAATTACTGTAAAACCTGGACGGGGATCAAATGTGCCATCTTTGATTCCATTTCACAAATGACAGCCTGTAGCAACACCCAAACGTTAACTTCTCACATGGCAGCTCTAGGACAGGTGAAGTCATAGCTGATAAGGTTGATAAACACTGCTCACAGCTTTAACCGTAGCCACTTTGTCAGAGTAACACCAACATTTTTCTGTTGAGACAACAGGAGCAAACTTGATTGCAGTCTCTTGTGAAAGTGTGAATTGTTAAGAAAATCATGTTGAATCCAGTGCATATGAATACTTTCATTTAGATGGTTTATATGTCTGAAATCAAGCAGTTGATTTTCTAGCATTTCTACAAATTCAGAGTCATATATTGGTGAGAAAAATGAATCATGACTTTACAGAACATGTCTTAAAAAAAAAAACCTTTATCAGTGATGGGTATTTGCTGTGATTTAATCTGATAATTACAGATTCTGGTATAGGTTTCATGAAGCTTTATGCAATGTCCTCAATGAACCTGTTTTCTTCCCTTTGCATTTCTGCTGAAAAATGCATGTTGGATTTATGGGTGACAGTGGTAGGAGTTCGTCCTGTAATCGTGGGTTGCCAGTTTGAGCCCCCCCTCCATCTACCTCTGTCATTGTGTCGTTGGGCAAGACAGTTCACCCGCCTTGCCTGCTATTGGTGGTCAGATGGCCCGGTTGTGTGAATGTGTGTGAAAGGGTGAATGACTGAATGAAGAGCTTTGGGAGTCCCGGGGACTTCATAAAGCTATAAGTGCAGTCTATTTACCATAAGATAATTTCTTTCTTCTTACACACATTGATATTTAATTTATTTTTTCACATATGAACAGAAAAGAGAGGAAATAGATATCCTTCCTCTTTTAGCAGGAAGAATTGTTCATTCTGTGTCTATAAAGGATCTGTAATGTAGAAAGTAAACACAAAGTATAACATGTTTTCTTATAAATCTAATGAAGAAGTGAAAACAGCCTTATTAAAGTTTAAAGCCATACAGAACAATTTCAATGTATGCTTTTAGTATAGCTATAAAACCCACATTTTCTTTGCTGCTGTTAACCTCAGACACAAGCCCTGGAGGAGAGGACTGACTCATCTTAAATCCTCTTTAATCACTGGCAGTGATAAGATGTTACATAAAGTCAAGCTAAATATCCCAATTCCAATTATAGTCCCTCGATTTATGGTAGAAGTGCTGGTAATTTCAGTCAGTTTATTGGCTTTTAGGAGAAGAAAACACAATAAAAGATCTTAATTCATTTGTGAATTTTGTCTTATATAATTGAGAGTGAATTCTTCATACCACTGAGAGATTGTAAATTTCAAGAAATCCTTTAATTTTACCAATGTGTTCTATCTTACTGGAAGTAATATTAACATTTTGGAGTGCAACAAAGTCAATAAAGTAAAAGTAGCAACTTGGTTAACACTAAAGCAGATGGGTAAAAACATTTATTAAATAATCAAACATTCATCTCTCCACACCCTTGTTTCAGCAACTGAATTTCTGTTGTGCATTCAGATGAACATGCGCCCAAAGACCCCAAAATTCATATATCCTACATAACAACACACTTAAAGGTCACATTTCCACATTCCCTGATTCACACTGTAATGATATGTTAAAGAGGCTTTGCTCATTTTGCATCTTCTTGTAAACAAATGTGGACAAAACTGAAGTTTTTACACCTGAAATGTAGATGAGTGGGAGTGCAAAGTCTCCACAGGAGACAATCACTTTTAGTTGTTAACCCTACTCTGTTCATTGTAAATTGAATAATTGAATACACGTTGTGCCTCATAACAATGTTTCTGTCTTCCCACTCAATTGACATTTAATTGATTTTCAAACTGTTAAACCCAAAAGACAGATTGACAGAGGAAGTGTGATCACTTAAACCCTTCCTTCTACATAGCAGAATCTTTAAACAGCAAAGTTTGAAATATAGAAAATGTGAAATCTATGATTTTCTAAAAAATAAAAAAATCTAATGGATAGGGATGGAAAAATGGATCTGCATGAGCTAAACTTGGGAGCATATTTTGGAAAGTCGCTATACAAAATCCAAATTAAAAAGTGGACAGGGTAGATTACAACAGATTTAATTTCTCTCTGTGCCGTTCACTTTAAAGCTCAATGTTTTATAGTGTTAAAATGGTTTGTGTGTTGAATCTTTTGAGGGCAAGAAGTGCACTGCAAACCATTTTCATTCATAAAACCAAAGACGACTTAATAAACGCGAGGCAGCACTAATCCTGAGATATTTCATGCGACAGAGGGAGTGTGTTTTAATCTGTTTTTGTTTCTATGTTGGGTCTGCATGAGTGGGTGCCAAAGCCAAAGCCCCGCTTGCCCAAAGGTGCATGTTTAAATGTGGTTGATCCCAAGCGAACACGAGAGAGATGAAGAGAGAGGATGAATTCATACATGCTTGCAATTGAATATCCTGTGAGTGGGCAGCCTCCTCCTCTGGCCACCTACTGCGCAGCACTTCCTGATGTGGAGGAAGGTAGCCATCGATTTGATCTGTGCATGTGTGCTTGTGTGTGAGAGGGGCTGTGTGGGCAGTAATGCTATCTAATTCTACCAGCGAAAGATGATGCATGATGTTTGGTTGAGATAATGCAGCAGGGAGGGTTTGATGGGTGATTGCGTAAAAACTTGGAAGTCGGTGTTGACAGTACGCCTGAAAGACAACAAGACTGCTGGTGGAGACAAAACTCAACCCGACAGGCTCCAAAGTTATGAATGTGATGTCTGTCTATACAGTGCTTTATTATATGGAATCAATACTGAATTCAATTACTTCGGCCTGGTCACAAATCAACCAGAGAGAATCCGAGTGAAGGGGAGAAAGCCCAGAGTGTGCTGGAAGTGAGAATTTCTTTCAAGCATAATTGCGCAGGAAGGAAATGGCAATGCTAGGTTAAAAAAACCAGACTATTTTAATTTGTTTTATTTATGAAAGTAAAGCTTTTGGTGTTTGGGATCTTTGTCATGTTGACGACTAATTGTGTGCCTTTTATAGCCTCACATTTGAGTCTAGAATGAAAGCGAAGCGCCCATATGTTTCATGACACCGTGTTTGTCAAACACGGTGTCATGCATTATGCACCAACATTGACTTTATCTGCCCAAAGGACATTGTTCAAAGGCTTGCAATGATAAAGAGAGAGAGAAAAAAACTTTAAGTAATTTACTACAATTCTTTTCATTATTTTTAAATTACATACATTACAAGTTGTTTTGTTTTATAAAGTCTCCATTTGTGCAGTTTGCTAACATTAAAATATATGGGGTTTTTTTTTTACCTGCAGATGCTTAAAACATGGAACAATTACTCTATCAAAAATTTTCAGTCTGATTATGAGTCATCACTGATGGTAACAATCACTAGCTCTAATTGTCCCTAATTATGTCAAAAAGGGCGCCAGTAACCCTGCTTATTTCCTGTTATTTCTCGCATCACACATCCTGCATCTAGCTCACTTTGTCAGTATGCCAGATTTCAGTCAGAAGGTTGGCAGAAGGAGAATAAAATCCTTCTGTATAGCACTACTCTTACACCAACCAGTGAGGTATCCTCTAAACAGGAAATGATGGAGAATATGAACTGAGCATGCTTGTCTTTTTCTCGGCTAGATAATCAGTTCCAGGCTAAGCTCACAGAAAACCTGATATTAGTCCGCTTTAATCAAAGTGTCCTTTAAGCCCTGTCTGCAGATATGGCTGTGTCTTTTATCAGCTTGCTCCTGATGGATGTGCAGAGAAATGTTTATTGTGTGACGTCACTCATGTGTGCGTCAAACCTTTTGATGCCGAGTGGCCTGCAGTGAATATCAATGAGTCCACTGAGTGAAAACTGTGCCTGAAAAGCCAGACTGTTGCAATTATACCAATAATTTTCTCCTCTGTCTGCCACTTTCTCTACCTCGGAAAATACACCAGTCCCTTAGCATGCCTGCAGTTAACACCAATATGCAGCTAAACAGTTTTAGGCAATCAGGCGGTCATCACCAAGCATTCATATTTTCAGAATTGCTCTCTTGGATGCCGCGCACCGGATTTTTCTGTTTCCTTCTGAACTACAGCCTGGAGATACACGGTGAAACTGTTACTCACTCACACCAATGCAATTGATATTTCTATGTAGCGACAGCTAATATTGCACTTCCTACCAAAATCAAACCTTCGTGGAAGTCAGACTAGCTTGTACATATATATTAAAATTGGTACATGGGGAAAAAACACAACTTCAGATACAGAAATAATTGGAAAAAAGAAATACTCTGTCAACAAGAAATTTGATCCTCCGGTGCCATCAGCTAAATTCTCATCACAAAATAATTGTTGACTTTGGTTACAAATCAGTGCACTGGATTAAAAAAAAAAAAAGGACATCATATGGACATTTAAAGAAATGGCAACCAAATTCAGTTCCTTTGTAAAACTTCCAGCAAAAGGCCACGATGTTTGGCTCAGAAGGAGTATTTTATTTTAAGATATGGTGTAGAAATGTCAGAAATAAACTCCATAGAAATAAACCTTTTGAAGGACCTTTTCTGGGATTTCTAACTTGTTTTCTTCCTTATGCTTGCTCTCTCTCTCTCTCTCTCTCTCTTTCTCTCTCTCTCACTTCCTCTCTCTCTCCGTCTCCCTGGATTCAATTAAATGGTGTTAAAAGAATGAGACGGGTTATGAACCACTGTTGATGTTTTATTTAGAAAAAAAAAAATCAATGTCTTCTTTCATGTAACAGGTTATGAAATTCATCCTGAAATGGAACATGTTGGCAACAATTGTGGTGCAGTGAAAACCAAGGAATATTCTGGAAGCAGTAAAACAAAAATACAGGTAAGTGATGTGCTAAAAGGTGGCAACAATGTGGTAGTCAAGAAAGAAGCCCTTTACATCTTCTCCTACAGATGGTAGAAGAAGAAGGTAGAACAAAATGGAATAAACAATATATAATGAACATACTATCATGCTACAATATACAGCAATCTATTTATCAGATGTGAAATCTCCAACAGTACTCGATCATATTTTGGTAAGATTTCTTATAATGTTTCTGAAAAGCAATTTACGAAGATCTTATTGCATTTGGGTTCTCAATCGATACCAGCAGATAAGTTCAGGCTAAAATTGAGATGAGGAGTATGATGGAGAAAGTTGTTTATTATAGAAACTCAGAAAAAAACAACCACTACACCTCCTTCTCTACTCGATCTCCATGAAGAGTTAATATAAATACAATCAGATGACAAAAGCACTGAAAAAACAGTAGACTCATCAATATTAAACAAAAATACTTCGAGTTTGTCGTCTTAGGAAAGTTAAACTAAATAATTTTTATAGCCTATAGTGGACTGGTTTTTCTGTGCTTTCTTTGAGATGTCACCAGCTTGATTGTTACAGAAATTCATTCTTCAACCTTTATTTATCCAGGATAAAACTCACTGAGATCTTAGAGTTTCCTGCCAACAATACGGTGGTTTTTGTTTGAGTGGAATGAATCATGAATTGTATTTTAAAGAGCAAAAAGAAACACAAGAATTAACGCATCTACTGTCAATCTTTAGTCGAAACATTACAGTATATCAAAGGAGGAAGAACTCGATAGATTTATCTTCACTCATAAAACAAAGCCAAATCTAATTTTAGGTGCCACAGATGCAATCTTACTAAAGCAAGGTCGATCGCATAAACACGTTCAACTTCCAAATTTATGACGAGCAGCAGACAGAGATGAGCAACGTCTTCCGCCTTCATCCATGGGCTCAGATGGACCAGCCTTATCTATCACAGGAGAATATGTTGTTTCAGGAACCCGCAGCATAGCCTCTCAAAGACCGTTCCACCTGCTACCAACCTACCGACAGCTGTACTACATCATAGAGGCAGCCATATTGTTTGAGGGAGTTGCAAATGCAGATTTTTTACTTAGGACAGAAAAGACAGATGAACTATACACAGATATTCCCTGGAATGCTGGAACTAAAACATGAAGATGAAACTAAAAGAGTCAAACAAGCATGAGTAAAAAAAAACAGATCTTCAATATTTAAAAATAAAAGAGTAACGATGAGTTGTCAGCAGCTGTCTTTACCAGAAGGCCACTAACACTCACTAGTGACATTATAAAGCAGCCCCCACTCCACCAGCTTCGCTCCCCAAGTCCTCGCGTCCCTTCAGTCTACACAGCCTCCTGTTCTGGATTCACTGTTGCATTTCTTTAAGTGAGCTGGGGGAGTTGTATGCATTAGGATTTTCTGGGATTTTATCCCCAAATGAAGCTTATTTACTTTTTCTGATATTAGTGTTTGGTCTATTCCCACAGTGGAAGTGAAAAATAAAAGGGCACAAGACGGATATCTTTCATCTAAATATTACAAAACACAGCTACCACTCAGACAATATTGCATAAAAGACTGACAGAAGAAAGAAAAAAAACCCTCCATGAACAGCTTGACAGCATAGCATTGTTGTTCCCTTGTTTGATAAAATTGTTTAGTTTATTTACTTTATTTAAAGCACCAACAGAACCGATCTCTCTGGTTGCACAAAGGCACATGCATGTGATGCGTGTGTCAGATTTGTTGAGAACAGACTGTCCTGTATTTCTTAGTTTTCTCCTAAGTCAGAGAATAGAAGAGTCTTTTATTTGTGCCTTAGAGGGGAATATTCACAGTTTATTAGCAACAAAGTGATAGGGAAAGAGAACACATCAAGATACTCCTTAAAATAGTACAAAAATAAATACAAATAATAACAGAAATATTTTTTCTAAATAATGGAAGTGAGGTAACCTGTTTTATTTTGCGTTGTTTTCCCAATGTTTGTGGAAAAACAGAAGAGACCGAGGTTGCTGACTAGTGCTGCTAGAATACAGTATCAGGGAGTTGTGGTTAAAAATTATGGTAATACAGTTTTATGAAGTAATGTGCAACAGATTAAATATTTTAAACTATTTTCCAAACTCACACATAAAGACACATGCTAGCCTTCTGTTAGTGTCAACAGAGCTCTTTGTGTATTAATTTAACAACTGATTAGGCATCTTGATAATCAAGCTTTCATATAAACACTTAACAAAATAATCAATTTATCCAATTGTTTTTTTTAAGAAAATAAGAAAAACGATTCTATAACAAAACCCAAAGTTGCTATCACACTGTTCCCCATCTTATCATGCATGCTGCATTAAAAAAACAAAACAAAACAAAAAAAAAAAACACCTGTTGCAAAGGTTTAAACATGAGTAAATGAAAAACATTTTGTTGAACATCAAGAGATATCTCTGACATATGTGTGTTGCTTTTCATGCACTCCTACTGTGAAATGCTCATGTAAACAGGAATTATACTGGTGGAGTTCACAGCGTCCTGCTGCATCACGACTGGGTGTATAACTTTACTATGATGTCACTGTGACTATGTTCGACTAGTATTTATCTCATTATAAATAGCAAGATTGAAGAAAACTAACTATGAGTGTTCCCAAGAGGACAAATAATTATTAACTGAACTAATCAGACAGCTGAGATGGCTTAAGGAAAGTAAAGCCTCTACATACTGTGGTGTATGAATAGATGGTGCTATTACTGGGTCACTGCTGTAGCATTTGAGTCATACTGTAGTTGCATTGAGTCTGCAGCAGTGATATGATCCCATGCAATAATGTGCGGTTTATGTGGCTTGTGAGTGTCTTTCCAACGCATTGAAATGAAAGGCTGATGCTCAATAGTGTGACGAGAGTATAAGCTTTACATGATCAATAATGGTGTTTATTATATTTTGAATGCAGCATTCTGTATTTCAAAAAAACAAAAACTGATTTTTTTTTCTTAAAAAAATGTAGATTAAGCTTAATTTAAAGAAACAATTAGGAGGAATTAGAATGTGATATTTAAAGAAAAATTGATTTAAGTCAACCGTATATGCCTCCCCTTTTCTTTCAAAAACTAGTCGGAGCATGTATGAATCCAACACATTTTTGTGTTCTCTTTTTTCTTTATCAGTTCTTCCTTTATGAGAAATCACAGGTTCTGGGTGAGTGGAAATGACAGTAAATGGAGCGAATAAAAGAGTGCTGTCAAGTCTGTGACACATGCGACGCAGGAACACCAGCCAGAAAACACATTCGTCTCTTTCTGCCAGCATGCCCATACCGATGCTTCCATTTGACAGAAGGGCTGCTGCCAACATCTAAACTTATCACTGCCAAGTTAATGATTCATGGACGGACTCATTGTCACGGTATCCGCTTAATGTTACTGCAAAAACACAAAAAAATGCAAAGTAAAAAGCAGAAAGAAATTAGTTCCAGAGTGTTTATCTTTGTTAGCTAGCTTAGAACTGTGTCAAACAAAGTTTTGAGAAAAACAGCAAAGCCCACAAACACTTCTTAGAGTATTCTTTTGATTTAGCTTCATTTATTCTCTACACAACATGAAGTTAAAATAACTTCTGCATGTGCAATTTGATTCTCTTGTGTAGCTTCACAAAAGATGTGCTGACTGACAGACGGGACAGCTCACCTTTCATCAGAAATGTTTTTGCGTGCATTCTGTGTTGTGTTAATCTGCTTTGCCTTTATTATGTTTTCTTGTTGGTTTTAGAAATTCAGTTTTTCCTCCTCTTTTCATATTGCAATAAATAGGTTTAAATGATGCCTCCAGCAAAACATTTGCACATAAAACAGTTTTAATCAATTACTGTGTGACAGCAAATAAGGGGATCATCACACAACTTGTTTTTGTGTCTTGGTATATTAATTATTTTCCTGCGTAAAAAAAACCCCAACAACTTTTGAATAAATATTTGATTAATGCCCAAGAGAGATGGGTGTTATCGGTGCTGCAACTTTTAACATACCTGTGAAGATGAAAATAAACCATCTCATGAATAGCTCAATGCTGGGAGCACAGCTTGCATTTGTTTGAAGCGCTCCTTTTGCTCGGGCTTTCATGAACATTCCAGACATTTACATGTCAAAGCAAACTGAGTAGCCCTTTTCAGCTTGGTTAATAAAAATTTCATATGAAATAGTCCATATTCTAACTGTCGGACAATAAAATGACTCAGATGTTCTTTAGGAAATAATGACTGATGAAACAAACAGAAGGAAGAAGGAAAACAGCAGCCTAAAATGAAGATGGAAGTAGCTGTGAATGGGAATGAGGCTATAATGAGAGACAGAGTTGTCTTCCACTGACCAATGGGTGTTTATCTCGTTACCCTAAATATGACAGCTCATTTAGCCTGACGGAGTGATTCACAGCTACGGGGAAACATATCTGCTGTAACTGCAGTGAAAGTCAATCTCACACGCACACAAGCTTAACACGTGTCAATAATTGTAACTATAAAAAGTCGACAGTAGGTTCACATTTCCTTCATGAGGCTCCATTTTTGATTGCCAATGTCTCCTTAGAACATTTCTAATAAGGAATTGCAAAGATGAATCATATTTGAAACTAGAATTTTACATTCGGTTTAACTAAAATAACCCAAACTTTGCAATTTGTTCATAGACCATGTCTCAGAGGGGGGATCTGACCTTTTGTGGCATTATCATTAAGCAAGTCCCCACTGTTTACCATCTAATGAAAGCGTTTCAGTACCAAAACTACCCATTTCTGACATTTAAGCCTAAACTGACTTTGCAGTCAACAGAAGGACATTTGTGAGGTTACGGTTGCTTGAGCTCAATATTTTAAACTTTGAAACATGAAAAGTAAAGTACTGTTTGACACAGACTAAAGGTCTGTGAAGATAGATGATAAAGACTAAATGTACCAAACAGACTTTTAGATACTTAAGTCGCTTCAAATAAATGTAAAGTGACCTTTAGTCACTTTATTTTAACATAAATAATATGATATAATGTGAAATCCAAAAGCACTGGGACACGTTTCTCTTCAGGAGAGAAATCCTCACCTCACAGTTAACTTGGGCAGGAACTAACACTAAAGCTTAAGCCAAATGTTACATTTTGAGTCATTTTCATTCAACTTCTATATGTCCCAAGATGCATTTTGCAGACAATAATGCCAAATAACACTGCAGAAAATAGCAGCAGTGCAATTACACTGGTGGTGCTTTTCAGCTTTTATATTGCATTTTATTAATATTATTCATATTTTACACTTTGGATTTGATATACTCAATTGTAAACAATGGACCATTGGTGACTAAGCTTAGCTGACATTGAAACAGGTCAGATTTGCAATGAGAGTCTTTAAAGCTGCTGCATCTTACATGACATTCAGCTTACGGATGCAACAAGAATAAATATTTTAGTTCTTAATGTTGTTGTTGTTTTCCCCCCGCAATTTAACACAATCTATTTCCTTTCATATGCTTTGTGTATATGAAAGGCAAAGTGCAAAAAGGCAAAGTCTAAATATATTGCAGATCTTAGTGTCCTGGTTGAAGATGGGAGATTGGCATAATCTTGACGCTTTCCC
Source organism: Poecilia formosa (assembly GCF_000485575.1). NCBI lineage: Eukaryota > Metazoa > Chordata > Actinopteri > Cyprinodontiformes > Poeciliidae > Poecilia > Poecilia formosa. The sequence goes on along the minus strand of NW_006800200.1, from coordinate 3,302 downwards.
TCCAGACAGAATCTGTGGCAGCGATAAAGCATCAGTCAAACCCTGCCAAAATGTCAGGCAAACTGATATGAGGGAAGGCGTAGGTGGAGCTCTGTTTGTACCACAGAGCGAATATAATAGGTGGAAGTTCAGGGATCGATTTTCCTACTGGAGACGCATTAAAATGCCTCTTAACACAATGCCCTGGCAACTCTGTCTGACACAGTTCAAAAACAAACAAGACCACATTGTGATGTTTTCTTTCCGTTTTTCTTCTTCCTGCCTCTCAAGCTGTGATGCTACTAAAATACTTTGTTTTATTAATAAATCGCAAACTGATTATTTTTGCGCTTTGCTTCAGTTCTAGATAAGACAGGGCATTTTTTGTCGCTGAAAAAAAAAATTGAATTTCAGTCTTTTGTTTTGCTCTTTGCGTTGGTTCTCAACATAACATTTTAAGACTTCATGCCACCCTATCTTTTCTAGTATTTCTGGGTTTCCCATCAACATTTTTAAAACTAAAGGACACATTGCTACCATTCCTGCTTATCATGTCCTCCATGTTTAGTTAAGTGACTCACAAGAGCACTCAGTGAGCATAATACCCACCTAATCCTATGCCTTATTTCACAATTTAAAAATGGAGCAGTGATGACCTACACCATGATTTTATAGATTGTTTTCATGCCTATCCTTTCATGAGACTCAGTCTTTTGCATAATCTCTGAGCTAAGCAGACATTCATTCATGAAGGAAAACAATCACCCCCATTTCAGCTCTCCCTTTTATGCATTACGGCTTTAGTGGCATGCCATGGGCAAAAATTGCATCTAAATTGTGTTTTCTCCCATGTTTACATACAGTTTTATCTCATCTCTCGGTATTTAATATAATCCTTTGTGTTTTACCCTTTTATTGCAGTAAATAGCGTCTGTGGAAAACATCAAACATAGCTGCCACACTAGTGTGGCCACAAAGTTGAGCAACATAAGAATTAGATGATAAAGTCGTTGCTGCAAGTTATGAAATCTGCTCAGTACAGAAAATAATGAGCAGCTCCAGGAGGTTTTTAATCACACACCGAACCGATATGACGTCATTGCATTTTTGTTTTATCCTGGATAAAATTATATTCGTATTCCACTTTGTCTTGCAGTTGAGTCTGACGAATGGTTATCAAAATACAATGTTGTAACCAGAGATCAACAGGCCTCCCTATATATCAAATAGATATATGTATTCGCCTGTTGGTCCTTCTGCCTCCCGTTGAACCTATTCAGAGTTCAACAACTCCCCTAAACATTTCACATTATATCAAAGTGATGCTCCCCATTTTAACAACAAAATGCTGTTTGCTCACATCACAAAAATCTAAATCCTTATTTGACCTTGAGTTAAACTGTCTATTTTACTTCAAGTCACTTGGAATAACGTTATCGTATCCTTTTGTGTATGTAGATGACTTCTTCGCCACAGACGTTGACAGGAGCACGACCAAATAGACAGCAACCCCTAGAAAATGTTGGAGGATGCAAAAGATATGAAATCAAGTCAACAATATTCAGCCAGATCTACAATGGAATGGTTTAGATCTGGAAATATTAATTGTGCTAGGATTTGTCAAATAAAAGCTTAGACCTTAAACTAGTGGAGAATCCATGGCAAAACTTTAAAATCATAGATAGCCAAAATTTCAGGAAATGATGTTCTACAGTAGTATGTAAGTATGTGGAAAAATGGCCTGTAAATATATATTTAAAAACATGTTTATTGTTTTTGTCCCTTTACAATTATACACTACTTCATGGTGTTATCACATGACACCCCAATAAACAACAGTACGTTGTACTTTTTGCTGTGATGTGACAATGTGTAAAAATGTTCGATATGAATACTTTTGCAAAGCACTGTACATGCCTCAAAAGCCCAAACAAAGTGATTTTTCATGAACAAAATATATAGGTCTGTTTCAAATTGGTAAGGTATTCAAAGCCTGTCATGACAGTTTACATCAGGAATAAAAAATCCGCCTACAACCAGCAACTACTTTGGTGGAAATAAAGGCGGAGAGTGAAGTGTTAGTATTCACAGCAGATTGCTAAGTGTGTGAGCTGGTGATCTTTAAGACTGAGGGGTCACCCTTCTCCCAGATGGCTGCGTTTTGTCATTGTGACTTCCTTGACCTTACAAAACCTGCCTGTCAAAATGTGAATATTAAATACTTGCTAACTCAAATGGTTATATAAGCTTTCTTGTTGGCACTAGCTAATATAAGTCCCAGCTGGAAAAAAAAAAAAAATTGTTGTCCAAAACTTTGTAATTATTGAAGTGAAAGAAATAGTATCTGGCACAATCCGTATTCCTGGGGAAAGACATTATTGACTGCACAAATCCCTGAAGATGGTTTCTCTGCGGGAGCCTTGACTTCATGAAGCTGTTTGAACAGCCCACCGAAATTCACTAAAGAGCCTTTACTTTGCTAAAAAAAAAAAAAAATGTCTGTTTAGTTCATGGACGTTGTTCAAATGTAGTGCTGACATTTTTTGCATTACATTTTGCTGTTTATTCAGAATAAGTTCGCTTGCTCACTGGCAAACACCTCAAAGCAAACAACAGAAACAAAAATCAGACAGTCTGTACAACAGATTGTAAAAGTATTGCTGCACACTAATTATGAAACATTATATCTTCCATGTTTAATATTGAATATATATGTATAGCACATGATTGGTCTCAGATAAATATTTTCTTACCACAGAAACAAATGCTAAGATCTTGTACGGCTGATGAAGGACAGCTACATTCAGAATGTAAAACACACAAGCTTTTGTAACAATGATCAGTAATGAAGTTTATGTTTTAAAGAGATTTCCAGCTGGAAGAAAAGTCCCAGTTTAATCAAAGAAATACAGTATAAAAAACAAATATTGCCCTTGCGTTTCTAAAACTTTTAGTTTTATGAACAGATCTAGTTTAATAAAAATCTGAAAGCCCGAAGATCCACGTGCTAATCTGGATTTATTTTTTACTTCTACTTCTAGATACATTGATTGAGTTTACAGCTGGTTTGCTTTTAGAGTTTGAAATCACAGCATTTTTTTGTATTATTTTTCTTTCTGTGCTTTGTTGCTAAGATTAGTATAGAAAGGATTAAAAAGAAATCTATATTTTATGCACCCAGCTGGTCTCCTTCAAAAACAATCGAAAGGGCACAACACACACTATGCATGTGCAGAAGCTGGAAGATGTTGCCTCTAAAGTTTCAGTCGATAATATCACCTCTTACGATCTGCCGCTGATGTCTCAGGTCTCCCTACAACTGA
>NW_006800199.1:896694-912190 GCF_000485575.1 Poecilia formosa | reverse complement strand
ATTAGGACGCCAAACAGTTTTCTTTTAACAAAGTCTTCTTTCGTCCATTTAGGTAAAGTGAGTGGCTGATAGTTCACCCACCTGAGTCATGGATCTCTGCAAACTCCTTTAAAGTAAAATGCTCTATATCAGGCAGCAAGAGCAACAACGAGGTGCTTTCTGACCAAGAAATGTCACCCTTCATCTGAACCCTTAGTAATAGTCACTACACATCTCTAAGACACTAAACAGGAAATAAGTTTGAACCAGAATATACCTCGCGTGGAAGCTGAGAACCGAATGTTGTAATTTTACTCTTGCAGGTCTGGTGGGCAGGAAAAACCACCTCAGTTCTGTTTGTGTATTCACTCAGGTCTTCACAGAACAGCTGGATTTATACTGTGATTAAATTACACACTCACAGACTGTTTACCAGTAACACGACTTCTCATTGCAGTTGTTTGCATTGAATTTAAATCAGTATAATGCCTGCTGGGATTTAAATTTTAAAAACAGTCAGAAAACCATGTATTATTTTTCTCCCGCTTCCTAATTATTCACTACTTTGTTTGGATACGTCAAACAAAAGTCCCCAAAAAACACATTTGAGAGTGTGGTTTTAATTTGATAAAGTTATGAAGTCTTCAACAAGTCACTATATGTTTTTTAAAAAAATTAATAAAAAAAAAAAGTTAGCCAGCCTTTGCTTTTGACCATAAATCCTGGCTGCAAATCTTAGTCTGCTGTAGCAGCTATTGGGTCCTGTGACATCCTGTGGGCTGAGTCTGATTCCCTGAAGCCTGTTTTGGTATGCGGTGAGTGTGTCCCCCGGGAAATATTGTGTTACACCGGCTGCTGGTTTTTGGATCAGAAATATACACAGAATACGGCGGTACGAGGAGCTGAGGAGTGCGGATAAAAAAATACTGATGTCATGTTTGGATAAGTGGTTTGCAGAGGTGCTCAGACATTCAGAGCAGTATTTAATCTGCCCACATGCTTCATAATCATTGTTTTTGAAATCTGAATAGCAACATGAACAGATGTACATATTTATATATATATATAAATATGAGAATCCATTCAAAATGGGTGTCCACATGTTCCCACTTAAGGGCATTTCTGTTTTGTTTTTTTTTCACATAATCAAAAATGACAATGGAACAATACACATCTATTTAGGCGCTTGTGTCTCTGAAATGCAACCAGTGCGAACGAGGAGGTGCAGCAGGCTCTGCGCAGCAAAGAAGTTGAAGGAGTTCAGTACCTTCACGAGTTACGCCACACTGCCTTGCTTTGTGTGCAGGCCTGTTTCCTGCATTCACAGGAAACAGCCTCATTGAAAACAGATTTTTCCCTGACAGTTGATTTGGGGCAAAGCCCAGCTGAAACGACTATCAGCTGCTGCAGCCTGAACTCGGAGAAGGAAGAAGGAATGGCGAGAGAGGGCAGCTTTGAAACTCATCCCCCTCATCTTATGGGGCGTGGGGGTATTTCTTTCATTAGTTTCCCTTTTTATTACCACATATTTTTTCTCCTTCTCCTTCTCCTTCTTCTTCTTCTTCTTCTTCTTCTTCTTCTTCTTCTTCTTCTTCTTCTTCATTCTCCGCAAGTGAGGCTCATGTTTCCCCCGCAAAGCAGTGTTTGGTTTTCTAAATGTCAACACACGGGAGCCTAACCGCGTGGAGGACTTAGCCCGGCCTCCGCAGTTCAGAGGGGATCCATGCAGAGCGGCGGTCAGATGGAGCTGCCGGGGTCCAAACATAAATATAGCGAGCAACATGCCATCACAGCATGCTTTTAACCCTTCAATCAGAGACAGTTAACATCTGAGCATCACTGTAAAGATCAGCCATTCAACCGCCGGGTATATAAAACTGCCAAGAGAAATCTAAGTGACCCAGGTCTCAACCCAAACAGAGCTTCTCTGCTGCACATGTCAGGAACATGGATAGTTTCACACGCAGCTGCGAATTTACAGCTCTGCGTTGCTGTTTAGCTTGCGCAACTGTAGTATGAGTAAAGATTTTACAGTTTCAGTTCATCTAATTCATCTTTTTTTCTCGAGGAGAAATGTTTACTTCTCCACAGCCCTCCACCCCCAATTAGCATACATTGTTTTACTGGAAATTCCTGAAATGGCAAAGCAGTTTTTGTTGTTGTTGTTGTTGTTATTGTTGTAATATTGGTTTGATTCCCTCACAAAACATCATTAGTAGTACATCATTTCTAATGTGAGACTGGGAAAAGTGCAGGCGACTCCTCAGCAACCCAAAGGAAGGAATAGCTCCTTAAATTTACCCGGGCATCACCCAGTAGCAGCTATCATTCCTCTCGGGTGCTGTAGCCTGGATTACCATGGCGATAACCTTGGGGTCAGGGGAAGTGTGCCAGGCGTTGGACCCCCCACACAGCAGGCAGCATCCCCAAGAGGCTGCACAGTTACGTCTCTGGAGACAATTGTTTACCTTATGTCGGTTTAAAGTGGCCTAAGTGACCGAGCAGAAGTCGAACTTAAACAATAACAGAATCTCTCCTGTTTCTTGGGTTTTTAGGACGGGAACTGGTTTGTACCATCTGCGCTGATATAAGTGGATTAGCAAAACACAAAGCATTTTCACTGCAGCTGTGTGGGAAATTTCTCAGAAACAAAGCCTTCCGGTTTATTATTTATGTGGTAAAGAACACATTAAAAAAGTTAAAGTGGCTGGGAAATAATATGGAAGAATATGAAGATTTGAGATTTTTATTTTTTTATTTTTTTGCTGAACTCAATTTAATAAGTTACAAATATGGTTCTGCCTTTAGCCTACAAAGGAATTTGCTTTGATGGGAACACTTTTAATGTATTTGCATAGTGCAAACATGTCATGAAATGCTAAAGAGGGTTTTTTTAAATCTTGAAAATATTGTTCACAGGGGCATGCTGACCACCACCGAGTTCTCATTACTCCTCTCATTGTAAGTGCATAGGAAGTGGAAACATTATTCATGTAAATGTTGAAAGCAAAGAGTTGCATGATGTGCACATATGAAGATGTGTCGTCATGCAGTTTTCATCCACTGAACTTTCCATTTATATACTTGCATGCATCGCTTCATGGAGTTTTCGTGAACCGTAAGCCATAATCATAAAAAAAATAACAGAAAAAATGTTAGAAATATATCACTGTGAACAATAAATTAGTTTCACTTTTTTTTTCAAATTGAGTTACTTAACATAAGTAATCCTTCGGATGTTCTTATAAACTAGAGATAAACTTGCAGGACTTAATACACTAACTTACCTGTAACTTTGTTAAAGGCTGTGCAGATATTTCCCTTTTTTAGATGCAGTCCACACAGCAAGATGCTTCAAAATCTGTGCATTACACACAGCAATGATGTCTCCATCGCAAATGGATGCACTAATTAGACCATTGCTGTTAGTCTGTAAGATGTACCCCCCTCACAGAGATTACCTATAAGCCAAAAATATTACTTATTTGAAATCCAGACACAAATATATTGACAGACATTATTGTTTTTATGTATATAGTATTTTTGTTGCATTCTTGCAGAAATTAGAGCTAAAATTGCCTACCCATTCAGTGGTTATTTCTTATCTGCATTTTTTTTTTTTGCAAGAGCAAACATTTATCCTGTTTATTCCATCCTCCCTTTCTGCACACATTGGGTGGCAGAATCCTGCAACGCTGAATCACTTCACTTCAGATAGATTCTCAGAGACTCTGTGGATGTCCTTTTTATATTCAGTCAATTTTGACATATCACAAATTCAATAAGTTCATTTGTTTCTCCTTTACTTGTTTTTTTTTTTTGCATTTTGTCATATTTTGTGTTTGTATATTATGCTTGCCGTCTTTCCTAATGGTACCGGTAAAATAAACATTTTAGTTGTAACTTGTTTATGCAGATAAAATGAATACTACTGTCACTGCATTAACACAAAACGTAGACAATATATTATTTGTTGAATGATGTTTTTCTAACAAGTGGACTGTCAAAGCTGTGAAAATGAATATGATTAGTGCTTTAAACCTTCTCTTATGTGGATCCTTATCATCAGTCTTCATCTTGGCCAACACTCTTCTCTCTGCTGCATGCCGGTCAGGCTCCATGCTTATCTTTTGTTCTGGTGGGACAGACCTCATCTTACCTTCCAGGTGCTCACATTAGCCTCTTGTATCTTAGCAACCAGTCAGTGAGCTGCATCTTGGAGCGATGAGGGAGATGTGGGCTCACTGTGGACTCCACAAGCACCACCCCTAAATCATTCAAAACATCCGCCCGATTGAATCCTGTGTTATTCCTGCAATACTAAAACTTTGTCCCAGGTTCACATATAGCCCATCCTTCACAATAAGCAAAACAGGTACTAGCATAAAAGCACTAAATCCCACCGAGGACAGGAATGAATGCGCAACGGATTTCTTTAAATCTAGACTAAAAACCCCACTGGTTCAGATGTGCTTTTGAAGCACAATAAATGAAACATTGACCAACATTTTCATGTGCAACAATGGCAACGCTTATTGGTTTACTGTGTGGTGTCTTTATGACAGAGCACTTTGCCTTGCTGCTGAAATGTACCACACAAACAAACTTGACTGACTGACTGATAAATAGCTTTAGGGAGAGAACCTGAGTGCTGAAAGCTACGCAAAGTGAAGGTTTCTGCAACTTCCCATGTGGGAGAGGGGGATTCTGTCCACAAAGCTTTTCACAGGGGGGGTTTGGAGGAGAGATGCTCATTTTTTTTTTTTAGTTTTTTTTTTTTACACAGCCAAACAGTTTTGGACCAGGCTTCAGGGTGTGTGCTGCAACCTTCGGCTGGGAAAGAATGTGCTCTCTTCTTCCTTTTATGCCTCCTGCTCTTGTCTATATTTGAACATGAGAAACTCAGCTGTGGTGCACCAGATGCTTTTTCTCTGGGTTCAGACTGGGAGTTTCTTCTTGGTGTGGCCTTGTGATTAAACACTGTGGCAGGGAGAGAATTTGAGCAGCTTGGGACTCCCTCCATCGGTCAGAGTCCCCATGCAGCAATACAGCTCTGCGGTCACAGGGAGACTGAAGCTATTATCTTACACATTGTTCAAATTTAGGTATCGGATTTTGGTCGCAGTCCCTGCTGATTTTCTTTTCTTTCTCGAAAAACAGCCAGGGAGCATTTGTGTGGCCTTATTTTATGTCCAGTTGGTCAGTAAATTATTGGCATGATGAAGATAAGGGCTTTTTAAAATATCACATATCAGAGCAAAAATAGCAACGTGATCTTAACCAAAACCAGATGAGCTGCAGGGGCAAACGTCTCCCCCTCGGTGTTTATACTGAGAGTCCCACTTTCATTCTGCACGTTTTCTGTCTTCTTTTATCACCTTTATCTTGTTGCAGCTTGTCACGGCTGTGCGAACATCACAGTGCAGATCGCTGTGATTTTTAGAGGTGGGGTTCAGCAAGTGGTCCGTTGCCCCGTTTCTTTCACTAAAGCTTTTTACACCAGGATGTTAGGAGGAAGGGGAGGGTGGGAGCTGCACAACACTGCCTTGTACTGATGTGCTAACAATAACAAACTATTCAGAAACTGCATATGAACCGACAATAACTTACTGTAGGGTTGTACTATTCCCAATTTTAGTAGCATGCGTCTTCTTTCTGGAAGTTGTATTAAAGTCTTGGAGTGGCCTAGTCAAAGTCCAGACTTTAATCTATGGATGGAGCAAAATATTAGGGTCATGGGAAGGAGGTCTTCGAATCTTAAACACCTGAACCTCATCACTACAGACAAATTGTAAGAATACCAGAGAAGTAAGACAAAAAGTTGGTCAGCAATTAACAGAAGCATTTGCCTTTTGTTATTCCAGTATTTTTTTTTCTCCTAATAGAAACGGATGTAAAAAGTTTTTTTTTTTATTAATATTTTTTGCTAAAATTCAAAGTAAAACAATGCCTGTTTTACTTTCCTACTTTGTTTTATTGTCATCTGTTGAGTGTCTTAGTCAAATGAAAATACTTTTGAGCCTCAGGTCTGAATGTTTCCGAGTTTCATTCAGCTGTCCACCCACCGCCTGCGGTTCTGCAATATGGCGGCTTCATTTATGAAAACTCATCTTAATGAAGGAGACAACTGGCTTAATTAGTTATTCCTACATTTTGAACAACAATGCTCATACACTCAGGTGTTCAGTACGGTATCTCGTGTGTTTTACCGTGTGAAAGTTGAGTTTTTATCCAGTTCCATCCTGTCACATGTCAATGCAAGGAACTTAACACTGAATCGCTGACCAATGGATCTGCATATTGTTGTGTGAATGTGACTGAGTGCAAATGTAAAGTGTATTGAGTGGTTTGTATGACTAAAAAACTAAATGAATTCAGCCTACTTACAGACAACAACACACAGCTTTATGCATTGTCCCCATTCCAGAGACGGCTCCCATGCATGTAAACTAAAACAAAGCTTAATTTCTGCTTTTCTTAAGGTAAGCTAACAAATGTAAAAGAACTATTTTGCAGGAAATATTCAGCATGACTTATTTAAAATTGTTTTTTTTTTGGGGGGGGGGTAAAAAGTTGTGACGTAAAACAATTGCAGAAGCCTTATGAGACTCATGGAGGACCTTCAACCCTTAGCAGTCAAATCACTATTAACCAGGTGTAAGTAATGAAATGATCATTTGAGAACAAATCCCCAGGAAATAGCACAGCGCTGATTTAATGGATGCCAGTGCATTCTTTTAAAACTCAGCTATGCAACAATAAACCCCTGAAAGTGCCAAGGGAAGGGGAGTCAAAAATCCATGCGAAAGCTTTCCTTTGTGGCTTGCAGTCTGGTGCCAATTATCCTGATTGGACAGAGTCTGCTGTGAGAATGTGATTACACATCCCAGCACCAAAGCCACGCAACATCAGGTGTTGGACCACATGGGGGAAAAAAAAAAAAAACTGAAATTGGAGATGGGTAGTAAAGATGGGGGGATGGGAACTGGCCAATTGCAGCCTGCATGCGCTCACAAAAATTAGAAATTAGATCTTTTCACAGCCAGACTAAACACATTCCTACACAAAACGGTGTATTAATTACAAAATCTGGAAGGCACCTAACCACACGTTCCTTAACGCCTGAGCAGTTTTACGACATGTTGGATTCATTTCTACGAAGTGCAGCTCATTCAGCAGCAGGCCTGGAGACGGTTAAGGAAAGGCCAGATTTAACTTGGAGCCAGAACAGATACAAACGTGCCTCCATAGGGAGCAGTTAAGTCATTAATATTATGTTGAAATTAAAGATATTAGCTGATCCACAGTGAGATTGTGTATGTTTTTTTTTTAATAAAAAGTGTGTGTGGGGGGGGGAATGTTGCTCTTTCCTCTCCAGATCTCCCAAAACATGTGATAACAAACTGTTAAGCCACAACTGTCACTTCCAGCCATAAATGTCTCTGGACGATCCGGGAGCTTTTTTCCCTCCACATCTGCTTCACTCGCTGTTGTTTAGACAAGTTGCTGTAAACGTCTACCTATAGGGACGACTGGAAAAAAGTTAGAGAGACTGTTTAAGCTCAGCAGCGCTTCCTGAGTTGTCTCCTTGTATAAACCAGCATCTGTTTGGTCCTACAGAGACGGAGACAGTGAAGCTCTGTAGAAGGGCAGGCAGCCCTCTGGGTCTGGGAGGTCACTCTGATCAGGGCCCTTCGAGTTGGGTAAGACCCCCTGCCTCTTTGTGTCCTCCTCGTCTCCCAATGCCACACTTCCTTCTGCTTTAATTAACAGCTAGAGTCTTTGCGGGGTGAAGAAGACTGTGTTGTAAAGTGCCAGGCTGCAGTAAGCACAACTGGCTCTATTGATCCTATTCAGCCACCGTGACATCTGGTCTGCTCTGATTGAGAGAAGCTTCAAGGGTGCAGTGAAGTCCCAGACTGTTGTAAAACCAGTTCCCCCTGCGGTGCCAACAGGTTTTGGGTTGTTTACTGATGGACATTGATCAAATACTTAAGATAACCTTCAGAAGAATATTTTTCTCAGATATTTACATTGAGCCTGGTTGGCTTTAATGTAAAAACAAATTAAACACCCAGAATCTGTTCATGTTTCGACTTCAAACTTTTTGGCTTTTATTGGTATTTTGTGTGATAGAGCAACACAAAATAGCTCAATTTTGAAGAATAAAGGAAAATTAAAACGATATATAACATGAACATTTGTTGATTCAAACCAGAGTAGTTTTTCTTGTCCGGAAGACGATCTTCATCCTCAAAGTCTTTTGCCTAAACAAAAACTAAACCCAAACAAAAACTACTTGGGATTTTTAAAAGAACATCCTTAATACCTTAACTTTCCCATCTATTTTTTTTTTCAAACCTCTAAATGTCAATTTAATTGCTACAAAAATAGAGGAAAAATGACACCAAGGAATGCAAAATGGGAATATGAAAAATGTTTACAAATATATATCTTTTTTAAATATAACCATATCCACATTTTTTAAATGTATGGTTTAATACATCACAGACTTATTGACATAGTTGAACCCCCTCTGACCAGTGAGCTCTGTAGGCTGTTAACACACAGGTCACAGTTAGCAACAAAAGCAGTCGGGCTATTTCTAATAAAGATTCCAATTCAGTGAAAGACTGTTGTTACAGAAATGAATCAAAATCACATGGTGTTTTTTCTGCAAAGCCAAAAACGGCAGTAACTAAAACCTTAATTATTAGTTCAGTTTCAAACTTGAATTATGCAAAAAAACGGATGTTTTCTTAGCTCTTTGCTGACAGTTTATTGTCATACGCTTATATATTATTTGCTAAAGTAGCTCAGTTTGCTGTCGGCTGCAGGTCAAAGGAACTAAGCAACATAAAAAGATCATCAAAAGCTAAAATGATTTGCACAGTAGTGGAACATAGACACAACAGATCAATCAAATGCAGTTCATCCAATACCTGTGCAGATCTTTTCATTTGCAGGAATGTTTTATCTCAGTTATCTTGCTGCTGACCTTTAAACATTATCCGCAGGCTCATCCTTCATGTACTTCGTACGGTTCTGTGACAGGCTGCACTGTTTGATGAAACATCTGGTTTAGGGTGATGCTCCTTTGGTCTTTAATGGCCTCTGTGAGAGGCCACATCAATGGAAGAGATGATAAATCTGAACAATGAGAGAACCAGTAAAGAAGTCGGCAGGGGTCCGATGGAGCTGGCAACAGGAAGTGTGGCTCCTCTTGACCTCTGAACCCTGAGGTGACTTTGTTACCTTCAGTCTGCTCTCTGATGTCTCTGGCCCACATGTGACAGAATACAGTGCAGTGGCTGTAGGACCGATATCGCCTCACGGGGATGCTGAAGAGGATCAGATATTTGTGGAATACTGAATTTTAAAACATCTTTTAAAGATGTGTTTTCAGCAGATTTAGATTTTATTGTAGAGGACTTAAGCTATACATCATATTTTATGTGCTACAGCATGATTATAGCCACTACTTGTTTTCTTATCTGAACTACAAAACTTTAATTATAAATCTAAATCAATTAATCAAATGAATCAATGCAAGACAAAACATCCAAGAAATGAAAAGTTCAGTTTGCCATTGGTTTTCATTTTTAATAAACTATTAAGGAACAAGATCGTTTAAAGTTTGAAGGTTAAAAAGGGATTTAAAATCAATATTTAATTAATCTAAAGGTTAATCAGATGTACTGTTACAACAAAGACATCTTGAACTCAGATTGCTAAACAAAAAATGACTTTTGTCAGAAATATTCCCGATGCTGTGTCACTGAAATTGATCATTTAGAAAAATGCACTTACTGATGCTATTTATAGTTGAAATTTAATATTCACGTACACTTTTTTCCTACTTGTCTCAAAACGTTTTCTGATGTACTTGTCAGACTCGCTTATGGAAATGTTCATGGAAACCTTTTATGTTTCTTTCTGATCACTTGTTTTTCAGTCAGTCTGCTGCAAATGCTTTGGTTTAGCAGCATCAGCAAAGTTGCCGTCTTGAAGGGAAACAGCTGACTGGATGAAACTCAGGAAGATATATCTTCAGGAGATCTGTCTTTTCTGCTCTGCCAGCTTCCTATTCCTATTTATCAGGACTCCACAAGCTGATTAATGGCCACACAAATCAAATAAATCAAAGATTGTGAAACTGTTCGCCTCGCTCCGTTCGCAGTCTGTCAGGTTAGAATAGAGACGCAAAACCTGAAAACGTCTGAGTTTCAGGTGTTTTCTTTTCCTCTTCAAAGACGGAGCACCTTCCAAAGTCATTACGATATATATTTCTGAGTACAAAACAATACATTTCTGTGTAGTAACAGTAGAACGCCATTACAACGAAACACTTATGAACAGCGTAAATGCTGCAGGGGCTCAATATTCATAGACATGGGCAAAGAGTGTGAAGGAATGATGGAGAAATCAAAAACAGCATGAAAAATGATCCAAAAAAGAGAGAGATAAGAACAACATTACTGAGGCAGACACTGACAAACGCAAAGCAGCTGTGGTTGTTGGTAACCAGGACAGAGTGTTTCAGGAAGCAGGCAGGAAGAATAAGACAACCAATCAACCAGGCAGAGGCGAATTTAACAGTTTACTTAGCTGCTATCAGCAAAACCTAACAACACATAAAGTTAAATCTTCTTTTGTTCTCAGTTTTAGAAACGGGATCACAAGGTCAAATTGTGTAAAAAGAAAAAAAAACAAAACAAAACTAAAAGGAATTATAAAACTTACAATTTCAAAATATTCAGCCTAGCCTTTGAATGCATTATTTATAATTTACATTAATTAATAACTCTCCACTAGGAAATTATGCTTTAAGAGGCCTTAAAGATGACAACTGGAGGTGACATTTGTGCAAAAAAAAAAAAAAAAGCTGAACAAAATGATAATATAGCTCTAGTCTAATCTGATAATGTTAGTAAAACATTTTTGGCAGCTGTACATTGGGTATCCTGATGGGCTCGTCTTCTTGGCTGTTTGGGCTTTTTGGCTATAAATTACAGTTATTTTTGTGCAAAGGTTGATACCAACATTTCCTCTACATACCACCAAAGGCATTGCAAGCAAAACCAGCTGTAGTTTGAGAACCATTTAAATTATCCACGAAGTTAAATGGTGGCTTAGGGATCATAATTTAACTCTATTAGAGAGAAGGTGTGTGCTTCTGCTATCCTGGAACTGAAACTGGAAAAAGAGAAATAAACAAAAAAAAAAGCATTAGACAAAATATTAATTTCTGATCCAACGTGTTGGCATGCTTCCTCTGTCACTTTTCATTGTTTTTAATCTGTGTCAAGTTACACACATGCTCTGCCTTACAGTGACACATCGCTGAAAGCCTGCCAAGAGCTTTGCCTCATTTTACTGTGTAAACATGAGCATTATCAGAGCCTTGTTTGCTCCAGTTTGACTTACTTACACGTTTGTATTGAAAAGCAGAGCAGTGAGAAGGCTGTGCAGATAACCATCACGAAACAGAAACCCACTTCTGATTCAATTACTCAGTGTTAACGCGATTAATTGTGCTGATAAGAACGAACGGGAGCCGCTGCCGCTTCACGGAGCAGCAGAATATATTTAGTGTTGCCCTACAGCCAGCTTTTTGTGCAACGCTGGATGTAAAAAACAAAAAATACTTTAGACCATATCTTGACACATCTTCTCTTTGAGTCAGAGTTCATCTCTCAGGTCAGAGCCCTTTCACTAATGGACTGCGTGCTGGGTGGGTTGTGACAAGTCACAAGGGACCGGGGAGGTGACAGAGCCGAGCAGCACAGTAATTAGTAACACAGTGGTCCGCCTGTGTTGCCAGATGTAAAACCTGCTGTACTGTTCAGCCCCGCAGCCGCGCACACCCTCTGCTGCCTCCGATCTGAGCTTTGACATCACAAGAACAGAGACTGATCTCTGCGTCTTTGTTTGTATCTTTGTGAATCATAGATCACATGTTCAAGTTAGTGTGATTTTATGACATTTGTACTCATGTGTTTGTAATAAGTGAGTAGTTTTGAGGAAACTACAATGTTTGGGCTGAGGAATTGTTTTTTTTTTCTTATTATTATTAATGTTACATTAATATTTAACAATGGGAAGTCGAGAGGACATTTAAATTGCCATTCAAATGACTGATAACAGTGTTATATACCACCACAATTGGTAGATGACATAAAATGACACAGTGGAGTCAGTAGATGCTGATGAACAAAGTATGCAAAGGTCGTGAACTTTCTGCAGTCAAAAGTCTTTCTCCTTGATGCGGTCTTCAGATTAGCTCAGAAAATGTGCATAGAGTTTTCTAGTCTGCATTTCCACGGCCAGGAAGCTGCACCCAGCTTTACATCATCAGGTGCTGCACAAAGCATCGGAGGTGTTGTCGTAAAGCGCGGCACCGCTGGACTGTAGACCAGCAGGGAAGTGTTCCTGGAGCGATGATGATTCATGCCCCTCTGTCTTGCAACCCAGCCAACAAGTCTGGGTTTGGCAATTGTCAGGAAAATGGTACTCACCAAACTGGACTGTGTCAAAAATAAAGTTTTGTGCAGAGAGGATTATAGAGTGGCGGTTTTTCTTAGTTCCAATAAAAATAACTCTTGATCCATTGTCACGCACGACTTTTGGAAAACATTGTTCGACCTTGTGGGAAAATGTTTACAGATTGCACCTTCCTGTGCACACCAGTACAGGAAGCAAGATTTATAAAGACACGGATGAGGCCTGACCTCAATCTGATAAAACATCTTCAACATATTAATATGTGATACTGAAAACACTCCAAGAAGTGTTGGTGAAGCTAATATTGATGTATGTGGTGTGTGTGCGTGTGTGTGTGTGTGTGTGTATATATATATATATGTCACCTGTAAATAGATACTGACAGTTGATTCAAGCCTTTTTCAACCTCCCTGAATGTGACAGTTTTCTCGCACTGCATCCTGTTCGCTGTTTTCCCTCATCACAAGGCTGGTTCAGCCGGTCTATAGAGGCCTTAAGAGTTCCCATACCGCGATGCCTTGGGTGTAATACTGATCCATCTAGTTTCCTGACTCATTATGTAAGTCGAATCTTCCCAATTTCTTCCGTTCACCTCCGTGTCAGGAGACAGAGGGTGTGGAAACAGGTACAGGAGGGACATTTTTAGACCCATCTAAAGGTCTGACACAGATGCAGATTATCTGAAACCGTCCTGGACCACAGCCAGCACCTCCAGGAAATAATATTTCTGGTGAGAACTGAATTTTAATGAGATGCTAGAAATAGACTGAGCAACTCCCACTGCATAGGGGAAATTTAGTAAATATGTCACCTGTAGAATTGAACTTGTAATGTGAGGGGAAAAAAGGCCTTCAACGAGTTACAAAAGTAGCTACACCCCACATTTTGTCACATTACAGCTATAAACCAGATATTTTGTTATGATTTTATGTCATATGACATAGATCAACACAAGAGTGGTGTGTAATTGTAAACTGAAACAGTTTGAAAATGTTTTTAAAGCTCTGACAGCGTGGCATGCATTTGCATTTATCTCCCTTTGCTCAGAATCACCTAAATACATCCAGTGCAAAAAAAAAAAAAAATATGCATTTAGAGAGCTACAATTGTCTGGCTGACATTAAGGCATATTCATTTGTTAAAATGGCTCAGTGGAAGTTAATCTAAAACCATCTGAGAATATGAGGGAAAGGAAATCGATGTCAACACATGACCTTTATCAAATCTGACTGAGCTAATTGTAAAAGAATGACGGACAATCATTTCGGTCTCAGTACATATGTACATCACACTTTTTCATATTTCTAATTGCAAAAACACATAAAATCAGGAACCTCTTCTCATTCCACTTCTCGATTATTCACCTTGTCTTGAGCTATCATGACAAATCTTATTAGAATAAACTGGTGTTGTTGGGGTAATGTGGCAAAATGTGAAAAAGTTCAAGAGTTGAACTCTGAGCCTTAGAGTTACAGCAATCACGAGTCTGTCTGCGAGGAATTATCAGTTTATGTCCTCAGGAAAAGTCTATTTCCTCTTTAGATTTCCCAAGCCAGATCTTTAATCTAGTTTCAAACGTTACCAATTTAGTGTCCCCAACAGCAGCCACTCAGACCGCACGCTACTGTGTGTTTCGTCATTACTGGCTGCTGTCAGCAGTCCCGTTACAAGTCAAATCCTCCGTGTGGAGAGGTGATTACTTACAGTAACAGCTCATAGTGGCGGCCAGCGCGGGGAACATTTGTTTAATATGTCAACCAACCAGCTTTTCCTTCTTACGTGCTGTTGACTCAGCAAACTGTTTACAACTAAAGACAAATTCAGTTGCTTACACAGCTGGAAATTCTGGTTATGAAACAAGTTGTTGACCAGTTTTAAAGCCGCGACTCTACTTCAGTCTCCTTTATTTTTTTTTCACGCCGAATCGAAAATATGAGAAAGCCCAGATTTAAAATGATGACAAAAACAGGCTTAAATGTTCTTGAATCAGCCATGTCTGACATATCTGCATTTGTCGAATCATACAGCTGCTAAATAATGAAAGTTGTTATTTTTTTGTCAGTTTGAAATTGCATCACTCACATACCGCTGTTGACTTTTCATCAGAGTTAAACAGCCCTTGACTGTTTTTTCTTAGGAATGATCATAATGCCAAATGTTTACTCGGAGAACTGGTAAATCATAAGACGTATTATTCCATGGTTACTGGGTTCTGAATGTATTTACGTAAAATTATCTAAATAACCAATTGGTTATTTAGATAATTACCAATAAAATTGGGTACCTACATGAAATAGCCGTTAGCACTGAGTCGATTTAACTTAGCATTATCCTGCTGGACCAGGGTGATATTTGCACTGTTTCGGTTGAGGTGAAAGGAGGCGGCCAGGTGTTGAGAGTTCTTGGTTTAATATTTTGCTCCACTCTTTCATGTGGTTTGGATTTGTACTGACAGCTTTGTTTAAAGTCAATAGTCATCCAGGTGCACCAGGCAGCCATCTGCCGCCGGTCATCCATCTCTGCTGGTACTTCGATTTTCAGAAGAAATGCAAATTTTACTTTCATCTGAAAAGGAGACTTTGGACCACTGAGTAACAGTCCAGTGGGTTTTTTTTTCCTTAGACCAGGTAAAACGTTCCAGTTTTCTCTGTTTCAGGAGTGGATTTACATGAGGAAAATAACATCTGGTGTCCATGTTTCTGCTATACTGGCTCTTGATGTACTAACTCTAGTAAAAGTGAATATTCACACCTGGTGAATATCATAAAACGTGTTAAATGCTTCTCTTAAGGTTTTGGTTTTCAATGCTCATTGTCTATAATTTACCACAACACTTTGTTCTTCCACTCAACTTTTGATTTATGTGCTTAAAAACAATCAGTTGTCTGCTGGACAACGTCAGGTCAGGTAAACAAATTTAATATGCATTAACATCATATAGCATGAGAACAGATTTACTGTATGTATATATATATATATATATAGATGGATGGATGGATGGATGGATGGATGG
>NW_006800199.1:763914-895853 GCF_000485575.1 Poecilia formosa | reverse complement strand
CTATGACTGTCACCTTTATTTCCTTAACTTTGGGATTTGTGATTATTATGAGATTAACAGGAGAAGCAGACTCAACCCTATCTCTCTTACCAAGAACAAACTGGAGCAGTGGCTCAAACAGATCCCAGGAACAACATCAGACATCTCAGTCCAGAAATGTGCAGTTCTAGGCACAGCCAAGATACTGCGCAGAACCCTCAAGCTCCCAGGCCTCTGGTAGAGGACCCGAGCTCAGAGGATGAAAGAGACCACCCACGGAGGGTGAGAGGGGAATTTTAATTTTTTTTTTATATATATATATATATTATCCCAGAGGGAATCAGAAGAAGACTGTATCTAAATACATGGTCTCTCTAAAACAAACCCCTGTAAAGACTTGAGATTGGGACTGAGGTTCCCCTTTCAGCAGGTAGCAAACTCAAAGTCTACCATCAGAGCCATTGAACAATTTTTACTGAAGCAAATTTATGTGTCAGAATAGTCAAGTCAAAGTACGGCCCTAAATTAAACGAGAATCTGTGGCACAACTTGAAATCTGATGCTGACATACAATAAGCTCTCTGTTGAATCCGACTGAACTTGGACTATTCAGCAAGGAAGAGTTTCATCCTTTAAGCTGGTGGAGACATTGAAGACTTTTTGCTGGGAATACAGAATACAAAGGCACACCACACTATTCAGATTTTTAATTTCAAAAAATTAGATTTTTAAGACCATGTATCACTTTTCTTCCTCTTCACAATTATCATTATTATCACGTAAGTTCCCAGTAAAGAACATTGAAGCTTGTGGCTGTTAAAAGAAGAAGAAGGAAAAAAAAGCAGATATTAATAACGTCTGAACATTTATTTGCAACCGTCAGTAAGATTTAGAATATCCTGCACTGCTTACTCCCTGTAGATAATCACATCAAATTTCATTAACTCTGATTCAAGAAAGAGGCATCTGTTCCCTCACATGTTGCGGCCGCATCTGCTGACGTACTTCCCCCAACATTCAGGATCAAACTTGTGACTCTTGGACGACACGTGATTTCAATTTAGAGTGCGACGTCTTGCCTATATTTGTCAGATGCCTCGTCCTTGAAGTAAATCGTTACCTCACAACGACAGAGCGGACGGATAACAACTGTTGAGTCAAACCGCTGCATGTGTCAACTCCTGATTTGTTAAACTGATCAGATTCCTATGAAAACTAACAGGGCTGACGTGAGAGAATCGCAGCACTCCTTATAAGAAATAAATCTTGGCAAATACAAACGGCTCACAGAGCAAAATGATTGTGATTTGTGCAGCGCCGCGTGACCTCTGCGGACATTCGCTCTCATTATTCTCAACATTTCTATTTACACTCAAACTGCTCCGGCATGTATCAGGACAAGAGGTCAATAAAACAGTTCAGCTATCCTGACGAATTAACAAAAACATTAGCAGTGGGAGTCTTTAGTTTGCATCAAGCAGCCAAACAGCCCGGACATCTTCATTAAGGAAAACCTCCAGGGGCCTTTTGTGGGAGCTTTATGAAATTGTTTCGTATTCCCATGAAATTGAATTGGGAAGACATGACATGATGAAGAAGATTAAATGCAGGAAGTGAAGACGTCAAAGAAAAAAGAGCGAAGGAGGAAGCCGGAGACTGAGAGATCTTTGAGCCGCACAATGTCTGCTTTCTGTCCGTCCGTCTCATCAGTGTAACCCATCTGTGACCGCAGAGCCGACTCCATTGTGCAGAAGTCTAATGAGGCTTTTCTGTCTGCAGCTGACAGTTGGTGGCAGGACCACACTGTGGCGCACCGCAGGGCGACAACTTATCAAGGTCACTCCTCTGACCTCAGCTTCCTGCTCAGAAGAAGGGCCGATTGTCCGGCCGGGCTTTTATTCCGATTCCGGCGAAGACGGTTCTCTAACTCTGCCTTAGTTTGACAAAACTATCCTTTCTTCTACTGTTATTCCTCATCTCCATTTGGCTCCTCTCCCTTCTTCCTCTAAAAAGAAGCATCTTTGTCTATTCTTTGTAGTTCTTCTTATCTATTTACACCTTAAGTTCAATGGACCACAAGTCAGATCAGTGTGGTCTCTCCCTCTGACCTCCTTCACGTGCCTGCAATATTTGGGGCAACACAGAAGCTCTATCGCTTTTGAGGGCTTTTGATGTTGGTCACGAGATGCTGCGAGTTTGGAACAATCGAGACAAACTGGGCAACTTTCAGAGGAACGAGCAGTTCTTTAAAGTCTGCATATTGTTCCACAGATGCCCACATGGAGGTGTTTCAACAGTGATGGGTTTTATCATTAAAAACAGAGGTATGCAGCTGTATTCCTGCAGTGTTACTGGGGGGGAAAAAACGTTTTAAACAGGTCATTGTTTTCTCAGTTTGCTTCTAAACGCACCATTTCCACGAAATTCTCACCGTATGTCGGAATAAACCCAGGTAATTTACACAAACAACAAAACAAAAAACAGATAAGCTTTGTCTTGTCTAGTGAACAGAGAGTAGCCAAAAATATATATTTTTTTTCAGTAAAGATCAAAACAGATTTGAGTTTGGCAGTGGACCTCAATTGTAAAATGCAAGAGCGTGAAAGATGCGAGTCCAGTGAGTGAGGTAAGAATCACACGTTGTTCCCAGGTGTCTGACACATGGTCTCAATTGATGTGCAAAAGTACAAAACGTTCATGTGCTATAATCAGCACTATTGTTTCACTAAAATGTGTAATCAGAACATTATCAACCGGCCACCATTTTAGCTTAGCTAGGCAGCAAATCAACTGAGTCATCAAAGTGGAGAAAAAAAAAAAGGAAAAGTAATTTAATATCAGCAGCATAAAAATAATGGAGATATTTTTTTTTCCAAAGATTTGCATGTGCTAGAGGGCTTGTAATAAAAACACAAGGAGCTTCCACAGAGCAGCAGTTGTTGGTTTTTACAGACAAACCTGGTAGAAGACAAACGAGTTCATGCAGAGCCAGAAATACCACACATGGGTTTGAAAGCCCCAATGTGCACTGATAGTTGCACCATTTACAAATTGTTTCTAATACGCAAATTGATATCTGCATATTAGAAACTTAAGTTTGAGGGGGGCGGAGGGTTCCTAGCAAATGTTTTACTTTTCAAGCCCACAAATTTCCTTTTTGTTTTTCCATTAAACTGATTAGATTAACCTCAAAATTTTGGAGTTTTTTTGGCATAATTTCTTTCTTTTTTTTTCCACCAATGCCACTTCATGACACATGATGGCCCTTGAGTGGATCTATGATGGCTCTCTATCTATGATAGCTAGCCTGATCTATCTATGATGGCTATCTTGATCTATCTTTGATGGCTATCTACAGGGCCCTCATAGAAAGGTCATTCCTTTCAATAACCTGGATTATTCAGCATATCGGTGGACATCAAAACATCATCAAACATCTTTAATAGAAAGTCTGATTGAAAAGAACCAGAAATCTGTAGGTTGGTAATAAAACATTTGACCTCACCTTTTAGCACTTTTTCTAAAATATTGATAATAAACATCAGCTTTGAAATTAGACAGTAGTTGGAAAGTAAATACAAAAAAAAAATGTATAAATACTTGTAACCAATGCCAACAGCATGGTTTTCAAAACTAAGATCTCAAAGCTCTTGAAACACATAATTTACTTATATGTGTCTTGTGTGAGACCTTTGTAATAAGAAATCTGTTTATAAACCATCAGTATGGATGAAATTGACCTATATTAATTCATGCTAAAAAGAGGAAAATTTGGTTTTTGATTACTAAATGAACATAATGTATCGACCAAATGTTGCTGATTTCTGTTTTTTTTGGGTACTTGCCAACATTTCGTCCATCTAATTTCAAAAGGTACATCAGAAATTACTAAAACATTCATAGGCTGAATACTTATTTTCCACATGCTGCATCCACTCACATGTTGTAGTAACATGTAGAAATACAAAGTCAGTTCTAACGGTGCAGTAATTAAAAAGAAAGAAATAAAAATATCGTCAAGCTTCCTTCTCTCTCTCTGTTGTCCAGTTTGCTTCGTTTCCCCCGCCGTGTCGAGGCAAACAGGCTGACGTCACATTGTGTGCTCAGTATGCGACTGTGAACGGTTGTTTCGTGTAGCAAAAAGTGTGTGTTTGACTGAACCGGGGCTGCAGTGTATGGGACCTGGTTCTGTGTGACCACAGACAGTCATGTGACTGTGAATGTACTCTGAAAGACGCTTTCTCACTTGGATGCTTTTAACCGCAAAAGCGCAAAGGAATGTGGAGAATTTGTGGCCCTGGCGTCTTCCCAGCGCTTTGGGGAAAAAAAGTCTCCGTTGTAATATTCGTTGGCACCCTCTCTGTATTGTTTCTTAGATGCTCCTGCAGACAGACACCATAAATGTAAAAAAATAAAATAAAATGAAATAAATCCTAAATCATCTTTATGGAAATGAACACGATCTCTGTTAATGTTTAAAGTGATAAAACTTTCCACTGAACCCTGCAGGCTGGTTCTAATGAAGGGGAACGAGTTGTTTTACTGGCCCGCTTAAACAGGGGGCCTTCAAAAGACACTAAAAACCCAAAGTCTCCAGTGAAACTAATGTGTTTTTTTTCCGTCCCCTTTTTCTGCGCTGTTTTTCCGTGTGTGTTTTCCACAGCAGATTGTGGAGATGTCACGTTTGCGGTTTCCGCGCTCTGCTCGGCGAGCGGAGCTGCCGCGGGCGCTTAGCTGAGGCCTGCCATCATGTCAAGGTGCCAAAATGTGTGTGAGAACTGGAACGCAAAGTGACACAGGCTCAGGCAGGTCCTGCATTTAAATAAATAAATTAAAAAAAAAACACTTCACAGAGGTAAAAACATAAAAAAATGGCATTTTATTCCAAAGCATGTCAATGCTAGAAATCAGATCTACTGTGTCAAGAAGTGAATCCAGTTTGTTTATCCAAATAAAATCAAATTTTCTCCCACAGAAACATTTATTGAAAGCCTCCAATGACATTTACTATATTATAACAAAAAAATACTCACTAATTTAGGCATTTTTTTGTCTGTGTAACAGATTTCTGAGTTCACTTGTAAAGTCATGCTGAACAGAGGAAACGGGGTCTGACCCAAGGGGCAGCGTTTGGCCATGAGAACCCAGGCAAAGTCTCCTGGGATACTTCGTCTGTGTCATCTCAACTGTTATGATTCCCATGAACCCAACAGTCAGGTTTATAGCGAGCAGAGGGGGAAAACAGATGTGTAGCTTCTAAATAAGTCTTGCTTGATGACTTCCTGGAGTCTTCAGGCTCCAACGGTGGCTGCAAAAAACAACAGCAATTCAATTTGCAAAGAAATGTGGCTCTAAATGGGTCACTAAATGCGTCTTAGGGTCTTAATAGGACGTAACTGAGTACACTTTGACTGAGGTTCAAGGGGAGATGTTTTGTATGTCGGGAAATTATTGTTTCATGAAAATCTACCTTGTATTTTTAGTTTATTTTTAGCTTCTAATTTAAAGCTTTGAAGCCTGCTGAAAGAGATATTCTACATTTTAACGAAAAGCTGTTAATTGAATGCTTATGACAAAAAATAACCTTTAATTTCTAAGAAAGGGGTTGGGGGGGAAGCACTAATCACATCCAGTCTTTGTCAGACTTCAGTCTAAAAGCCCCCCCACTTCCTGTCCAACTTTTAATAGGTTAATCAGAAGAGTCTGCATGCACACGTCTCGGCGGTCAAGAGAGGGATTCCTCCTCGGTAAGCTGATACTCCGTCTGTGACGGAACGTTCTCCTCGCTCTGCTGCAGACGGACCTTTAATCACCATCTGCCTCTGAGACGAAAATGGAAGTGCAACGCTGCAGACCTCTGTGGAAATTATTTTTAAAACGTCATAAAGTTTGATTTACTTATTTTTATTTTATTTTTATTTTTTTATTTTTTCTCGACAAATCCTTGCACACAACACCATTGTACAATTTAACGGTCTGTCACCTGATTAGAGCGCACACTTTCAGTTTAGGTAGTTTTCGAAACTCAAGAGTTGCGCAATCGCCTCGGTTAGTCAGTTTATTGGAATTTACAGCGTGAAAACTCTGTAATCTCCCTTATTCTTCCTCTGCTTTCGTTCCATCGCAATTGCAAATTTATGTCTGTCCAGAGTTGGAGGCGTTATGGTCGAGACAACATATCTGCTGGGGGAAAAAAAAGAAAGAAACGTCGGCATTCTTGGTGTTATCCCTCCAAAAACGGATCCTTTTGCAAAGACAATGTTGTTGCTGTTACAGCTGTGAGACACTTTGTCTGCATCTCATGTAGTTTTGGCTCAGCCAGCTTCTGGGACTGATGCCCATTTCCTGAACGCAGAACTTCTCCAGCTGTTTAAGATGGATGACTCCTGATAATGTTAAGTGATTGTAATTAAATTACACCACAGTCCGACTGAAGCATTGTCTCACATTTTTATGCATTGAATGTTTCACCTTAACATTCGTAGCTGGTTTGGTATGTTTTGTTTTCGCACCGTCCACCGTTATTTCGATCCTGACCAACTTCACAGGTCTTGTTGTGAAGGAACATCTACACAGCGTGCTGCATTTTCAAGGGCAAAGAGTTGCAAACCTTTAAGTTTAAACTCCATAGCAGCCTTTGGTGTGTTTGAGTTTTCTCGGCGCCTTTGGGGGATTGTAACACATTCTTGTCTTCTTGTTTAGGCCCGTTGACAGAAACTATTGCTTGCTCTAGATTGCCTTTGACCTTGTTGTGGTCTTGCACATCAAACACACTCGGTTTTTGACATTTCGCGATAAGCGGCCTGTACAGTTTGTACCTGATGTGAACGTTTTATGGAGATAATACTGTACTGTACAGCTGACCATCCACTTGCCCAATTACAGTCACTGAGTCATGCAGTAGAGGCGACAAAGTAATCATGTAGATAAAGGTGTTTTCTGTTTGGCAGAAGACTACCTTTTTATATCATCCAGAAGACATGCTTTACATTGTGAGGCATGGTGGAGGCAGCATGAGGCTGTGGGAATGCTTTTCCTGATCACAGCCAGGACTACATGGTCAGGGTTAATGTGGATGGACCTAAATCTAGGACAATTGTGGGATCAAGAATCACCTTCAACCAAAAACAACAACGCTAAACGTACATCCAGCGTGGAAAAAAGATAGAAGTATTACGTATTAGAATGGTCCAGTCAAAGTCCAGACCAAAATCCAAATGAAAATCTGTGGAGGGACGTGAACACCAATGCTTATAAGATCCATAGTCATTTATAAGATTTTTCAAAGGCCTGGATTTACTTTGATTATGGTATTCAGATCAAGTGTAATTAGGATTTAATTAACGTATTTAAATATATAATTAACAGCACCAAATCTTGATTTCATATTAAGTCAAGTAAGCTGAAAGCCAAAGTTCAGCAACATATTGCTCAACTTTTCCATTGCCTTGCCTCACAAGGCAACGTATAGTTTCAGCCTTAATCCTGATCCACTTACTCCAGAATCTGGACTTTCTGATTTAACGACATCGTATTTCTTCGTCATTTAAACCAGGAACATCTCCGATCTACTCCCTCTTACACCGCCTTTGTAATTTTTCTTTCCTTTGAATGGAAACCTGACATTTTTGTGGAAGCATCACATGCTGCCAAGCTGCTTGGAGCAAAGAAAGAAAACCTTCCACATGATGCCGTTCAGCTCCAATTTCCAAGTAACTGTGTCATAAAGCGCTAACTGATCTGTGAATATGCGTAATCAGAGTCAGCCGCTGCAGAGACAAAGCAGAGCCTTCAAAAAGTACAAAGACAACCACATGATCTCATAATCAAATCTTTATACTTGATTCACATTTATGAAATCCTTTTTATTCTATTAAATTAAAAATAATAAAAAAAAAACACCCAGTTCAATTAGGATTTTTATTTATAAGCTGTAAGTCGAGTCCTGCTGAGGTCCAATAGTAGTTCTACTCACCTGGATGCTCCGGCCCCACATTCAACGCATCCTGCAGAGTGACCTCTCCTGGTAAAGTCCACTAAATAATGTTTGAATCTGTTTGGAGAGACACACCATATGACGTTTTCAGTTCAATAAGTACTTCTTTCTGTTTTAGCAGTACAGGTCGGAGCTTTAATTAGAGTTTGTGTCTGTCAACAAAGAGGAATAACAGAGCTGAGAACCCTGCCAGACTCTAACGCCAAACTCCAGCTACTGCTTTAATCTGCTATGCGGATGATAACTTTACGGCTGGTTGGAGAGCAGGAAGAGTGAGGCTGAGTTTATGTTTACGGAGCCAGCAGTGGTGAGCATGAATAAACTCACAGCTAACCTTCTCTAATTAGCGGGACGTATGCTGCGTGTTGGCCACGTTCCACCGGGCCACCCAGAGAGAGAGAGCGCGATGCTCCGGATCGTCGTCCTGAGCGGGCCGCACTGGTGTCCTGGTATCTCAGCTTCACTTGGTGTACAAAAGCAGCAGGCCTGCACCACGACTCACGCTGACACATTCAGATTCAGGCTTATTTCACGGACTCAGTCAGGCGGAAAGGTGAGGGCATCTGACTTGTTGGTTAACATCAACAAACATGTTTTTTCCACTGAGAAATGCCTAGTTTGATCACTTTGGTCGAAACAGCTTCAGAGAGATAAACCTTGTGTTGGTCTCCAGCACCAACCGGTTCACTGGCAGGAATCGTGTTGGATTATGTGATGGTTAGTTGGCCAGATTCTGCTGCAGCAACTCAACCCCAAACCAAACCATGATACCTCCCCCTCCGTGCTTTACAGTTTGTTGAGGTGCTTTTCGTATCGCCTTACACTAAAGCAGTACAACACGGTCTAATGTGTAAATATTTCAGCTTTAGACTCTTCTGGCCAAAGTCAGAGTGTTTATCTACAATCCCCCTGACAAGCATCAGTCTGGCCTTCATGTTTCTTTTAGAGAGCAAAGCTTTCCTCCTTTCACACCTCCCATGCAGGTTAAACTTGATCAGGCATGAACTTTCATATCATCAGCAAACCCTGCAAATACTCTTTAGGGATAATGGATACATCTTAGATCATCGTCCGTCCTGCTCCTCCAGTGCTTGGACAAGCCATTCCTCAGTGTCTTCATAGTTGTTTTAATTATTGTCCTTCTTCTAGACTATTTAGCTACTTTTAATCATCTTCTCATTGCTGATGAGCTCCTTAAGCCACTAAAATCCTTTGTTTCTGAAGGTTTCAGACTTCGCTTTGGTTTTTATCATGATGTTCGCTCTTACTTCAACACTCAGGATCACAAACTGAGGGTTGAGCATGGAATACCTTTTCTCAAAATGCTGAGTAATGATGTTCTCACCATGTTCACATGATTCGATAAATCTGAGTAATTTTGGCCATCTTATGTGGAAATAAATGTGTGTGTGTCCTGATTTTTTATTTTTTTTCCTCACCAGAAATGATTGTAGAATACAGGAAATGCTCAAAGGTATTTTCTACAGTTTTTACTTTTACTTCCCAATGGGCGTAACATTCTTTTTTTTTTCACCCAATTTTATTTGGCATGTAAATGTCCCTCACTGTACTGATCACTTCCACAGAAATCATTTAGCTTTAAATGAGCGCATTTGCATTTCAAAAGCAGACACTTAGGCAGAAAGCAGCGCTTGTTGTCATGTGATGGGATGAATAAGGGTTTTTTGTTCAGTAGAGAAATGACGGAGATCAAACCAGATGAAAAGCTGTGACGATCTGAAATGGTTCGCAGCTTCAGACACAGCTGTGCATCTGTTATTGAAAAGTTGGCTGTTTTGTCATTTGCACACCAACAGATTTCCTCAATGAGTTTAATTGAAGTTGTTTAAATATGGTTTGAAAGCTTTAGAAGGGCATTTATACCATGCCACAGGCAAATGTTGACGCAGTTTCCAACTGAAATACTGTATTTCTTTTTTCTTTTCTTTCAAAGATCTTGATATTCGGAACACAATGCAGTAAAGAGTGGATTACACATGATGAAGAAAACAAGGGGGAAAAAATGAAGACAACAGCCCACAAAAATGAGGAAAACGGACTAAATGGAAAATTGGCTGTGCCGGAAACAGTTTGGGAGATTTCCTAACTCCTTCAGTGTGTTTTGACACGTGACGTCGACGTGAATCAGTGACATTTCTGAGGCAACGTTCCCATGGCTGATTAAGCACTGGCATTGATTGCATCAAAAGCACGGCCCCGGCTGCCGCGATGTTCCAATTTTAACCAGAAAACGTCAAGAGCCAACAGCTTCCAACAGCTTACTTTACATCAGACCTGACCTGATGAAGCCGCATCTGCCATAGCTCAAAGTTTACAAACTTTACGCGCCTTAAGTGAAGTGTGTGGCGTTATTAAAGATTTCACAGGATTCTCCAAACACCCTGCTGAGGTCATATGGAGTAATAGTTCTGTTTATTGCTCCCTGACTCCTCTTCTTGAACCTCTTTTACTGATCACTGTCATACCCTTGATAGCAACATGATCAGTGAGGAAAACTCCTGAAGGGAGCATGGGAAATCCCTGTTTTATCTCCATTCTGCTTCTCCCTCTGAATTAATGAACAGAGTGAATTTGTAAAAGCAAAGGTGAAACGATCCCGGGCTTATCTTGGTGTCAACTTACCTCGCCTTTCCATCTCCCTCCTTCTTCCCCCGGCGAGGCCAGAATTAATCGAACCATTAACCAGAGTGTGCGGCCGACCCGATCCCGCAACGAGAGCGGACACCAGATTAAATGAGGCAGAGAGCTGTTGGCGAGATGTTCTGCTTCGCAAAGCAAAACGGCAGAGCAAACTTCTGCTCCAACTGCAGCCAGCTGCTCAGCTTTATTCACCTCCAGCTGCACAGGCACATGGGGAATTACCTCACTGGGCACACAGCGCTCTGTGTTGACACAGTCTCTGGTTCTGGCCCGTAAATAGCTTTCGCACCCCGCTTAACTTCTCTCCAAAGGGTTCAGTTTTTCTTTGAGAAAAAGCAGAACTTTGAGAGGGAGTTCTCCTATAAAGAGATTACTAAAATCCCCAAAGTCAGCAGATCTGTGATACAGTGCAGGCTGCATTTATTTGCATCCTTGGTTAAAAATAAATAAATAAATAAAATTGGGTAAAAAGCTTTAAAGGAAGTGCATCTTTTACTGCTGTAGCATAATCTCACTCCAAATCCAACCTTTAGTTTGATTTTAGTGCTTATTTGCCTGAACATCGCAGGTCATTATGCTCCCGAAAGATTCGATTAAAACTTTCTACGTTTAATTTGGCAGAAGGAACCAGATTTAAAATGATTCTCCTGCTTTAAAGATGCACTCAAACAACGTTTGAAAGGGAAACAAGCCCACGGCATAACAGGATCTCCACCATGCTTAAAAGTAAGGGCTTTTAATGTTTGTCCTCAGTTTTGTGGCAAACCTGCCTGGAGAAAATTTATTTTTTATATTTAAGGTGGTAGGACAGACAAAAAAAAAAACAAAAAAAAAAACAAAAAAAAAAACAGGTTTTCCTGAAGCGACTCCCAAACAATTGTTATGCATCGGATGTAACAATTTTTATGTAAATACCCCAGTTCCTTTTCTCAGAGTGATTTCAATTTGTACCTCCTTTACTCTGGACTTCAGTGCTTGTGCTAACAGGATGAACTTCATGGCTCAGCCTAACATTTGTCTCATCTCTGGTTGTTTAAAACTCTAGTTACTGTTCTGCCTGTAGATAATAGCAATCGCAGGCGAGGCTGAATTTGAATCCGCCGTATTTGAACACTGTGCTTTTGTGTCTTTACCCGATTTGAAAAGCGACTTTGTGTCATAATTAAACTTCTTTTAAGTTTGTGTGAAATTATACTAGAGCCATAAAGCCATCGTGTATTCACAGTAGTTACTCCAATGAAATTCAAAACATATTCACACATAATTCCAAGCGATATATTTTTAATAAAAAAGAAAACCAAAAACAGATGGATCCACATTCAGGCAAACAAAAGCCCGTTTCAATCAAACCTTCAGTGAGAAACGAGCGTCGTCGTAACGAAACTGTGAGAACGGGAATGCAAAACAAACAGCCATCATGTTTCCAGTGCAAATTATACTGATATATAAAACATAAATAGGTGTACAGTTAAGAGTTTAAGTCAGGAGAACGTCTTTATTCCCAATACTTTCACAACGGAATATGTAAAGTGAGAAGCGATTGTAGAAAACTAAAGTGACTCTGAGGATTGTCCAGTCTGCACACGGATTGACATGAACTCCTGTCAGATGTAGCCAATGATGTCCTTGCATATTATTGGCTGTCGGCTGCCTGACTTCATCAGAGCTGCAAAGTGGTAGAAGTCTGAGCCCAGCTCATTGATGCCCGAGTGGGACTGGTGGAAAAACGGGACTTTAGGCTGTGACGGCACAACAGGACAGGACAGACGCTTTGGAGCATTGGCAGCTCTGTTAAGATGATCAGAGTCTGTGGATCTCATCCTCACTCTGTCCTCCACCGACTTAGAGAAGCCTGACAGTTTCTTCCTCATGTTGCCAAAGAAGCCTCTCCCCAGTTTCCGCCTGGAATTCGGTTTCAGTTCTGTCGGTTCCGGACAATCTGGCAAGTCCATCCAGTTCTGTATGAGGTCGGCGAAACTATTGTCGCCCAGAACCAGAGGCTGGCGGTTCCTCCCTCTGGTCAGTAAGGAGTTGGTCCAGTCCTCTGGGTCACTGACCTCAAAAGACGTCCACGTTTCCAGGCAGGCGTCGGATGTGGACTTGGGCCGAATGCGGCCGCTCGGTGCCCTGTTCATCCGCGCGCAGGCGGAGGACGAAACGCGCACGTTCCTCGTCCTCCGGAGGACGACGCTGTCGTCCTGCCAGGACGCCTCGGAGTAGCCCGAGTCAAACTCCAAACTCTTCTGGCTGCAGGGAGAGCGCAGGTCCCGCGTGAGGCTCAGTCCCAGCCTGCTGCTCGCGTCGTCATCCTCGTTCTCGTTCTCCTCCTCCAGAGGGCTGGCTAGGCAGCAGGCCGAATCGTAGGTGCTGGCTGTGCTGGCGTCGGACATTCGCATACGTGCCCGCTGCTCCCGCTGCAGAGCCCGCTGCTGGCAAGCGCGCGCCACCGCAGAGTGACGCGCCAGGGCCGGTAGCTGGCGGTTGAGGGGAGCGAGAGGACGGCGGACTTCGGGGCACGCTTTCCGCAGCTGCTTCAGATCTTGCAGTGACCTCATCATGTAGTGCATCTGCTCCTGCAAGCAGTCGCTTGAGTCACGCAAGCAAAGCTGAGGAGAGAAGAGAGAAAGGGTCATTGTTCAATCCACAACAATTGTGACATAGAACCCCACAAAGACACAAGGCAGAAAGCTCCTACGCCTTACTTATAACCAAAGGCTTTCAAAAAGGACGTGAGGGCAGGCTGGGGCCTGTCCTGAATGAACACCAATCAATGACTAAACGCCTTTTCTCTTTATCTAATCCTACAGACCAGCTGACCTGCCGCATAAAGAACACAGCTCTTAAACACGTAGACATCATGATCAGACATGTCTGTTTGTCCGTTAATTTACTCAACCGCACCAACACCTTGAGTGAACGCCCTGCCTTCAAATCAACCAAAAAACCCACACCGGTCTAACTGCGCCTCAATTTCTTAATCAGCGCTAGCGTTTAGGAGGAACACAGAAGCCCGTGGTTCCTGATTTAACTCCAGAGGGTCCCATTTCTTTCTATGCGTGCAGCATGGAATACAACGCTCCAGCTTCCTCTGCAGCTCACAGAGCCGATTGGTCCCAGTCAGCCGGGGAGACAGACTGAATTCGAACGGCGCACAAGGAGTCATGTGATGTTGGATGTGAGAAAGTTTAGGAGGACAAGTAAAGTCAAATCCAGTGTATTCGTTTAACACAACTTTGAGTCTGCTCAACCATGCCAAAAACATGTGTCCAAGCCTTCTACACTGGAAGAACAACAAGAATACGCAAACAGAACCAGCAGAACAGAAATTGCTGGAACAATTTCAAGACTCCAGAAGGTCAATTTTTAATTTTTTTTTTTAATTTTCAGCTTCTGATCCATAATATAATGATGAAATAGATCTGACCCCAATAACTGGTTACATTTACAGGCATTTGAAAACATTGACCACCAACAGAACAGTTTTCTTCTCCTCTCTTCTAGAATATTAGTAAGATTCACCATTATCTTTTTTTTCCCCTTAAGGCTGTACCATTATTTCCAGCACAATCCTGTTGCAAACGTTTCAAGTTTTTAAACTTTCCCTCTGTTACTTCTAACCATGAGCTCACCAGGAAAAATACAGCAGGAAATAGAAAATGTACTAAATCACAAAATGTTCTGCATGCAAATAATCGCGTTTGTACTTATAAACAAACCCGATGACCAGTGACAAGTACATTTCCTCTGTGTTGCAGGAAAAAAAACAACAACTATAAACTCCCAAATGAAGGAATCAGAGCATCACTCAGCCAACAGCTGCTGCAGAGTTGTGATGATAGCAGCCTTGTCTGAACATGTCTAATTAGTTGTATATTGCACTCCATGTCAAATAGGTCTAACTGAAATATATATTTTATCACATGTGGTTATTTAAAAAAATAAAATAAAAAAACAAGTAAGACGTGCACTTACCATCTCGTCTAGTTCTCGTGTCTCAAATTGTCACCTCCTGCAAAAAAAAAAAAAACACACACACATGACGGACCCGATTAAGAATCGAACTGTCTCTTTAAAATGAAATCACTACAGGATTGTTACAGTACAAACACTTACTTCTGATGTGACCTTGCTTGTTCAGCGGGTCTAATTCGTCCCATAAAGAGAAAAGCGTCCCGGGTCGTTCGGTGGTGCGGCAGAGAAAACACAATTTCCAGCTTTGAGTCCTGCCGTCTGAGCTGAGGATGAAGAGCAGCGGAGTGGATATTTCACTGCTGTTCCCCTTCCACTACAGCTGCGCGCTCAGCAGCCAATCAGCAGCGACCCGCGTCTGAATGAACCAATCAGAAAGCAGGAATCTCGTTGCACAAATTTACAAACCCCTGAGCTTCGTGGCTTGCTTGCTTTTTACTGCCCTTTACAAATGAAGCCACACGGAGCTGTTAAAACGCATCTCAAATTATACTGTTGCTTTGTCTTCTGTGTAACAGCTGCACTCTTTGTCTATTTGTAGAAGTTATAAAACAAAATGACTGATGGCAGGAGTTCAGTGGGAAGGATCTTCACTAAACTATCATTCCAATTTGCAATTACGAACTGTTTCTCTCACATCGTTTTGTTGTAAAATGTGACCAATCAGAATGCTGCATAAAATACAATTACAACAATTTAGCAGAGGATTTTTGAACTCCAAACTTAAATATAGATAGGTTTACTACATAAATAGCAGCCTCTCATATTCAGTGTTTCTTTTTATGTGTGATATCACTGCTGCAGATCAAATCTCCCCTCCAAAAAGCTAAACTTCTGTGATATCACAAAAATACATGTCGACTTCCTCTGAGTACTATTTATTTTTGTTTACTTGGATTCTGTCTGAGCACAGAAAAATGCTTGAGAATGTTGCATGGACTGTAGCTAGAGGATCAGGGCAGAAGTGGATTTTGCAATCAAATATCCTCTTTCATCATTCGTCAAACCAGGCTGCTCCTAAAAAATAAATAAATAAATAAAAATAAAAAGCAAAGAACATTTACTCTGGTTGATGTGTTATTGTAAGGTGATTTTTTATTTTTTATTTTTTCCTGGAGGGGTCCAAAACTTTCACAACACCCATTGCGATCAAAAGTGATCGCAATGCATACAGATGTAAAGTTAGCCCAATCAGTTATCCTCACCTTACATGCACATGCGGTGCGGCATACAATGTCTCCATCATTTCAGTAAATCATGGACTCGGCACTCAGGAAGAGAGATGTTCTTGTCAATGCAGTGACACTGTACTGGTCTCTTTCAAGTGATACAAGCAGAATACAACGTTAACGCGTGCTGTACGGACACAAGATGAATCAAAAGTTTTGAAGACCGTCGTCGCCATTTGCTTCTATCTTGGCATCCGTAGCATCACTCATCATGGCTCACGAGGTCCATCCATCCATCCATCCATCCATTTTCTTTACACCCTTGTCCCTCAGTGGGGTCAGGAGGGGTGCTGGTGCCCATCTCCAGCTATCGTTCCGGGCGAGAGGCGGGATACACCCTGGACAGGTCGCCAGTCTGTCGCAGGGCAACACAGAGACAAACAACCATGCACACTCACACCTAGGGGCAATTTGGAGAGGCCAATTAACCTGACATGTTTTTGGACTGTGGGAGGAAACCGGGGAAAACCCATGCATGCACAGGGAGAACATGCAAACTCCATGCAGAAAGACCGGGGCCGGGAAGGCAACAGCTCTACCAACTGCGCCACTGTACAGCCACTCACAAGGTCTTTGAAGTCAAATTGAATCAAATACCCAAAAACTGAATTCGAAAACAGCTTTGAACATTTCAGAGTCTATGCAGAAATCTTTCTGCCATGTTTCCCAATGCCAGCTGTTTTAGCTTAATTCCTGTGTTTACAAACCTCAATTAGTGGGGGGGGGATTTTCAACAAGTCTTGCAAACGGATTTTAAGAATCCTACATAGAAATCCATACTTTCATTGCACTTCTTTCAGTATCGTTTAACATTTTGTTCTTGAAGAAAAAAAAAAAAACTTGACGGTATTCACATCTGAAATGTTGGAATTGCATTTGTGAAGCAACCTTTTGCATAAACTCAACGCCTTTAAGCTTGTTGGAAGCTGTGTTACTTTTCAGCTGTCTTGCCTCTCTGTACTGCATCAACCTGAACCTTCACGCTATTTTTCCT
Organism: Poecilia formosa; assembly: GCF_000485575.1. Lineage (NCBI taxonomy): Eukaryota > Metazoa > Chordata > Actinopteri > Cyprinodontiformes > Poeciliidae > Poecilia > Poecilia formosa. The sequence continues at coordinate 879,025 of NW_006800199.1, read as the reverse complement.
CGTCGTCTGCACCATTCATTTGGCCACTTCGGCCTCACGCCCTGCCGTCAGCAAACTATTCATCTGAGCGAATACGAAATGCACACATGCAAATCTGCACCGTCAGTGAGCTTTTGGACCCTGGCAGTCATTCGACGCTCCACTTCTCCGTTCGCAGCATTCAGAGGCCTGATGTCTGTGCTAAGCTGACGGAGCGAGGAAGAATGCTTTGACTCCTCGCCGTTGACGAGCCATTGTTCAGGTGCAGATTTGACCTCACTGAGTCCAGCATTAACATATGAACAGAGATAACAGGTCCTGACCAGTTCATCCAACACAAAAAAAAATCAACCCTGATATGGAATACGACTTCTTAAAATGCAAACTCAATCATTCATCTTTTTTTTTTTTTTAGAATGTCTTCTCTTATTTGCACTTCTTTAATTGCGTTATCGACACATGGTTTTTTTCTTTGTGCATTGTTTAAAAAAAAAACGGCCTAAAGAGAGCAAGATAACCACATGAAAGAGTTCAGTGTGTGCTTTTCAATTTGCAACATTAAACCCAAAAAAAAAGGGGGGGGAAAGCCAGCAATTTTGGTTCCCCCACACTCCAGCAGCTCTGCATGAAGTAAGTAATTATACAAGAGACAGTTTGAAGGACTAGAGATTAATTCAATTGTACACATCTTCATCCCTGCTTTCCTGAAGCCTTAATGGGTTTTAATATTGTAAAAGTGGTGCTTGACCAAATCCAGGCCAGTAAGGGTCAGAGATGGACTCGTCGTTCTCGTGTTTAGTGCCATACGTCTAATTCTTGTGTTCTGCTATTGTCACAAATGCGGCGGGATTATCAAGGCTGGGAGTTCAGGCGTCACTGACTCAGAAGCAGCTTTTCACATCATTTCTCTTCACTTTGTCCTGCCCGGGTTTGTTCTGTTGTTTTTACACCCACAGATGATTTTATTTTTAAAAGGTCAAGCCGTTGCCTACATCTGGATTTAAGGGATTTAAGAAGAAAACTACTGTTTAAAGGAACTGTAATGGGTAAGATTTCTTTTAAAACTTTCTTCAAAGATTGCTTTGTTTTAGGGTCACATTTAAACATTTGTTTTTGCAAAATTAAGAAAACAGATTGCGTCTTTAAAGCCTTCAAGAATCTCCTCTTTTTCTTTCGGACACTGAAGTGTTGCACTCAGGGTTGTGCTTTCTTGTGCGACTGCAGACGTGGAGCTGCAGCGCCCTCTAGTGAACACGGTTCAAACCAAATCAAGTTTTTCTGTGGTTTTGTAAGAAAAGGACCAACAGCCCAGCTGGGTGAAGCAGAACGGAAACTCAGTTCTTTATGTCTGATTTTAAAACGATTTAGATTTATAATTCTTTATTAGATATTTAAAGTCCTTTCCCTACACAATCATTAAGAAGACGGCTGACTTCACAGTTGTTCACCAGAAACTCCTATCTCAACTAAAGGAGAGAGAGAGGAAAAAAAAGACATTGATTAGATTTGTATATGAAGGTCACAGAGTCTGGAAGAAAAGTGGACAGACCCAGAAATCAAGTTGTTTAAGGGCCAGTGTGACGTTTTTGTTTAGTTTAATTTAGTGAGTCTTGTTGATGTCGGTCTACCAGAAAACTTTAGAGCAACTCGCGTTTTCCTGAGCTGACGAGCTTTAAGACGATGCCAATTTCCATCAAGAGTTTGAACCTGTTCACACTGTTAAAAAGTATCAATACCTGCCACAAAAGCGTGACTTTGCAAGTCTAATTCTGTGTTAAATCCTCATTAATGAATCTTATGTAGTATTAAAAATGAAATTAAACTTCAGGATTTCATGAGCTGCAAGGCACAATCATTAATGTGAGCAGAAATGAATGCTTGTGATGAGTCACATTTTAAATTCTAATGTAAAATAAATGAGCATCTTCAATATTCTTAAAGCTAAAGTAAGCAAGTTATCATTTGTCCATGACAAATTAATAATAAAAGCTAACCTGTAAGCCATAACTTCTCAAGCTTTTTGTCAAAAAACACAAACAAAACAAAAAAAAAACTACAGTCTAGGATCACGGAGTCCATCAGAGAACTTTCACTTTAAAAACCCTTAAAATCAAATTAAATCACAAAACTGGTGGAATACATAAAAAAATAAAATAAAATAAAAAGTTTCCATCCTTAATGTGGTTTAAAATCACCTTATTTCATTCAGACCTGAGAGTGGAAATCAGGTAAAACCAGCCTGGTTGATGCTCCAGTGACATTATTCAGCAGTTTTGCTTCGACTGCATGCCTTACGGCACGTAACGCCTCTCAGCTGCTGGAGACGCTTCCAGTTCAAATACAAGTTTAGGCATGTTGCCGTTGGGTGGTTTTAATCCAATGATCTAAGTTTTCAAATTCTTTTCCGATATGAACTTTGATATGTAGGAAAGCATGAGAAAAATTTGCAACTTTTTTTTTTTTTTAATAAACTGTTCTTCTGCTTCCCCCTTATTGATTCATCAGGTTTCAGCTGCCGGAGGCATGAACGCCACAGACAGATACATTCACATACATTTCATTTTTAATTAAAATGATTTTTTGTATTGACTGGTCACCAGGTGGCAGTATCAGTCTGTGACATATACATGTGCTGCTTGCAAAAGAAAAAAAACTGAACAATTTGCAAGTTTCCAAAGGCGAAGCTGCAACATTCAATTTGAAAAATATACCTTGACAAAAACAAAACACACCGCAGGAATTCATAGCTTAAGTCTTACATACTTTTATAAATATATGCAAGCACTGACATGGATTTTATGATTATACTTTTAATATAATTACATGTTTTAGCTGCTTTTATCTTTATAATTTTACCGTTTTTTGTAATTGCTAATGTTATTGAGTGTAGCCATTCTGCCCATCTTTCCTCAACATCAGGACTCTAACCTCTCATTTTATTTTCATAATTTAAAATAATGACACAGTAGCTTTAGCCGCAACTCTACAAATTTGCATCGGTCATCGAAGCAGCTTGCGTGCGTCTGCTACAGCCCAAGAGAAGACAATGATGTGCATAATTTGATGATTATGGCTTAAAGCTAATAGAAACCAAATATTCAATTAACAACATAAGCTAATGCAAAAAAGAATCATTAGTGCAGAAACAGGTAAAGGGTGTGAAGTAGAAGATGCTCCATGAAGAGCCGAGTCTTCAAGTGATTCTTCTGGATAGACGGGGAGCCCTCATCCTGGTCAAACTCGGTAGGCTGCTCTGTAACACACGAGTGTCTGGATGTGTGTCCATGTGGTGTGCACTCGACACCTGGCTTTTAAGAAGTGCTATATTGTTGTAATAGTGGGTTTGAAGTCATCTGTAAGGTTGGCCATGGTGTCAGCCATCTTCCTCTTGACAGTACCGTATAGAAATGAAATCAGCGTCTCCACAAGGCTCGCTGAAACAGAATGAAGTGCTTTAAAATGTCCAGGTAAACCGTAGCTCTGACTTTGGACTTGATAAAACACAGTGGATCTACAATAGCAGAAGATATTGCTTTATAAATCATCACCAATTGTGGAAATGTCACCTTGGTGATGGCCTGGTGACAAAGAGAAATCAAAGCATGCAACCTGTTGCTAGTGCACGTTTTTCTATCACACTTTTTCCTTCCCCTAAACTTTCCATCGTCGTCCTTGGACACCGCATTTTTTGAGCACCAACAGAACATTGCTACATTAATTACTTTATTTGTCCTAAGAGACATTTCATTTTCTGATGAACTGAATGTAGGGCTTCAATAAGCCGTTGGCCATCGACATCAAAATCAAAACTAAATGCTTGAGATACATCACTGTGTGTACTAAAGTCATCATCCAATACCTTTTCAATTGCATTAACATTAAGATGCACCTGTAAAAAAAAATAAGCATACTGCTGTGAGAGTACTTGCATTAAAAAAAACAGAACAAAAACCAATATGCAAGAGTGATTTCTACTTTATTTAAATTAAATCATATAAGACCAATATTTGCATTTTTTTAAAACCAAAAACACTACTAACCTTTTTTTCTGAATTAGATTTTGATATCTCTTTAATAATCACTATGTATTCATAGATCAAAGACTGAGGAAAAAAAACAAAAAACGAAAGAAAACAAATTTAGGAGCAAAGTAGGACAAACGGTAATGAAAGTATATCTAGGGAACTGGCTGTAAACAGAAGTAAAGGCACAAAACATACTGCAATAGACACAGAAATGAATAGTAGTATAAAAAGTGATAGCATGTTAGGTGCACACAAACTTTAAATACACGTTAGCATTTTGTCATAAATTTTCCCCTGCAGGTAAAACCTTTTTTTTTATTATTTTTTGCTAAAAAAAAAAAAATCTATTTTTTTTTTAATCATTTTGTAGGAATGTTAGAATAATTTGTGCAGATTACAGAGCTATTATTGGTCCTGTGGAGACATGCAGAATATATGGTTTAGCTATGAATGATGAACCAATGTAAACAGTATTTTAAAAAAAAAGCACTTTTTTTTTTCTCTCTTATGAATCTCATTTCATGTCCATATGCTTCTTCTGCATCTTAAAAAATAAGTTTCACACGATTAAACATTTCATAATTTGCACATCAGGATCTAAAAGTTAAATTTAGGTGTTCCTTTCTCTCCTTTAGCAATTGAAAATGAAGGAAAAACAATATAAAATAATTGTTTATTTTTGCGGTCAAAGCCCAAACAGTTGAGCGACTGGATCGGCAATCGTTGGAACATCTGGAAGGCCCGTTGGGTTTTCTGTCTCCTAGGTGTCTTTAGAATAACAAAAATAAAAAGCAGATTGAAGCAGAAATCGTTTATGGACAGTGCAGTTATTCGTGGTGTGTGTATAAACGCCCCCGTCATGGTCATCAGAACTGTTCAAGTAATCTAAAAAGACAAAAAAAAAAAATAAATAAATAAAATAAAACAAATCAGTCACAGAAAAAAAAAATAAAACCTCAATCGAATCTCTAAGTGAATATCTCCGGCCTGACCTTGATTCTTCCTTGGATCGGCTTCTCAGAAGAGGCCGCAGTCCTTCAGGTTGTTCTTGATGATGACGTCGGTGACCGCGTCGAACACAAACTGCACATTCTCGGTGTCAGTGGCGCAGGTGAAGTGGGTGTAGATCTCCTTGGTGTCCTTTTTCTTGTTCAGGTCCTCGAATTTGCTCTGGATGTAAGCTGCAGCCTCTTTGTAATTGTTGAGGCCTGTGGGACACGAAGACCAACATTATCTAACAAGACGACGTGAAAAAAAAAAAGCAGGTCTCACTACACTTATTTATTTATTTTTTTTTATGTTAACTGTGCATCACTTTCCTCCTCTTCACAAATACGCACTACGTTTTGTTGGCCGATGGTATGAAATCTCAATGAGGAAGACAAAAATGTGAAAGCAAGCCACAGGCTCTGGTAAAATGAAATGAAATAAAGCGATGTACAACAAACGTACGACTTTAAGTTGAAAACATGATGTTTCGTAGCTAAATGCAGACATCAGATTGCGAATCTGTGCATGCGGAACAAAAAGAGACTGAAATTTGTATGAAATCAGACACGTTAATGTCAGAATATGCAAAACAGATCCACATAATTATTTAAATCTACTGAGAATGATGAGATGAAGAGAAGCAGATTATTTCTTTGAGGGTCTAAGCTGAAGGTTTATGGCTGTATAAATTGAGGGGCTAAGTGCACAGTTATTACATCGACTCTGAAGCACTTCCTACGGCGTCAGAATGTGTATTTACTTTCTGAAGCAGACTTTGTGGAATCATTACGAGCTGCAGAGACTAGCTGGCATTCATACCGTACCAGTGTACTCAGGGAAGCAGATGGACAGGGGGCTGTGCTCAATCTTCTTCTCAAACAGGTCCATCTTGTTGAGGAACAGGATGATGGACGTCTCCGTGAACCACTTGTTGTTGCAGATGGAGTCGAACAGCTTCATGCTCTCGTGCATCCGGTTCTGGGGGCGACAAGCGCGAATTATCGAGAGATTAAAGAGCGCCAGCCAGGCAGAAGGAAATTAGTTAATCGAAGCCCCCGGCTGCCCTCCTTGTGAAAACCGTTCCTAGGAGAGAGAGAGAGGCCGTGCAAGAGATCTGAAGCCGTTTTGAAGTCCGCGAGACTCACCATCTCCTCGTCTTCCGCCAGCACCAGGTCATAGGCGCTCAGCGCGACGCAGAAGATGATAGCTGTGACACCCTCGAAGCAGTGGATCCACTTCTTCCTCTCCGACCGCTGGCCGCCGACGTCGAACATCCTGCGAGAGAGACGGCGAGTAAATGAGACGCTTTCACGAGGCAGCAGACGGCAAAGCAAACGGTCTTCAAAGCTTCTGTCTCGTCGTCTCGTAAGAGCAACGTCTGATGTACATGCATCGTTCTCCAATTTTGCTGGTATTTTTCTTATAAAGTATAGTTGCTGTGGTAACAAGAGGACTTAAAGACAGGTGGTGACTTGATGGCAGCAGGGGTTTTTTTTTTTTTCTCCACGACTAGATAATTCGTGTAGGCGGAGTGAGGTTAAGGAAAAGAAAGAGGGCGCTTATTATCGCCAGGCATGACGTCCGACTGGTTCGTTTTGAGGGTAACCGAGGGCGAAGAGAGCGACGTTCCGAGGAAACTTCAGGAATACAACGTCGACACCTCAGGTTTCACGTTGCCAAACGTTACTAATTAGACGATTGTGTCGGTTTCACAGACCTTTAAGAGGCTGAATAAGAGCTGACTAACCGTAACACACTTCACGCAGTTTGGCTCATCTTCATCACCGTTTACATCGGTTTTATCCAGAACAGTCATTTGAATAAATGAGGACACCCTGCAACAGCCCGAGTGTTTTACCAACATGTACTTTACATGACAGAAATGAACACAACACCTGAAAACTCATTATCAATAATGAGAAGAACTTAAAGCGGCAGTATTGTGTATTTTTCAGGCATGTAGACCAATTTATAGAAGAATCAAGTAACCATGCTACATCCAGTTCTTATGAAAATGTTGTATTTAAGCTAACATAACTTATAAGAAATTTTATTTTGCATCGTAGCCGCCCCCTGAACCCAAACACAAAATGAAAAGCATTAAAAAAAATACTTTCTATAAAATGCTGATAAAATAAGTCTTTTTCAGTGAGAAATATATTTGGAAGTACAAAGCTCTGGGTCCAGTCAGAACTGGAGCCCACTGAGGACCGACTTAAAAAACCCACCTAAATATCTTGCAGCTGAAACTAATGAACTGGGCAAACCCACGTCAGAGGTAGACCGGAATGTTTCACTGAGTTTTGGGAGTAACATTAGCTTTTAGGGTATCCTAACTTTTTCCTCAGGTACGCAATGCATATTTGTTAATGTATTTTTTGTAATTATTTTTTTTAAAAAAGGTACATCTTTGAGTAATTGAGCAAGAGACCCTTTTTTTCCCCCCCTCTTAGACCTTCACTAATATATACAGCCTATTAATGTCCTGCCGTTCAGAAAGCTGAAATAAAAGTAGGTTTTCAAATGAAGAGACCGATTTTTTGTGAGGAAAAAAAAAAAAAAAAAGGATTCTCACTTGAAATGCAGGTCCTTGAAGGTGAAATGCGTTTCCACGATGCCTGTGGTCTTCACCCGGGTCCGCAGAACGTCCTGCTGTGTGGGGATGTAGTCTGACTTGGCTATTCTCTCCAGGTCGTTAAGGTAGCTGAGGAGAAAACACACGTGTCAACACGCATCTGTGAAAGACTGCTGTCTCGCCTCGGCGAGAAAGCGTCGTATGATGTTTTGGAGTAAATTGTAAGACTAAGAGGAAGTCCTAACACTTCAGTAAAAGCATAGAATAAATGAAAGTTTGTTTGTTGTAATTGAAGAGTAAAAGTAGTTTTGGTCGTGTCATTTTTCATTTATTCTTGAAGTAAAATGCCTTAATGAACCGAATCTCTGGCTTTTTAACCGACAAGAAAACCCTTGAGACAAACGTTTGCACGGCATGCAGACTACGTGCAAATATTTCAGCTCCTACTCCCTACACGAGTGTGTAGGAGCAGCATCACGGCCGTCATCGCAGAGAGTGATCGTGACCGCTTTCAGCAAACATGTCAGACTTGTGCTCGATTTGTTCATTATGATGAACAACTGCGAAGAAGCTGAATTCGGCAAGCAGCTGCAGTGTGACAAGAAAGTGTAAAGCTGAAAAATGCGACGGCACAAAGAACACTTGGGAGGAAAGAGGATTTTTTTTTTTTTTTTTCCAACAGAGAAATCAATGACAAGGTTGAGGTCTTTTGAATCGATTCAATTTAGTATTTTCCGTCTTTGAATCTGTTACAAGCACAGAGGTCTGGCGGGAGGCGTGCCACTTCCCTTGCTCACACTTCATCTTCCCCCTTCCTCTCTCTGGCTCTCTTCAAGTCCTCCGACATGGATTAAGGCCCGATGCCAGACTCATTTAGTCCACCCTTATATCAACTTACTCTCTTAGCACACTATAAAACCTTGATGAACCACCATCTGGTTGTCCACAACCCCCTGCAGTTTTGGCTGAGAAGCAGACGCAGAAAAGTTTAGATTACGCTAGCCAACATAAACAGGACAATGTCAATGTCCCGGCGAGTCGGATCCTGCCTTTACCGCGGCGCAATCGCTTCTGAAACACGTTACGGTGTCCTACAGACGCAACCTGCAGAGGTCGCAGCCCCGTCAACGAGCCGGTCCAGACGAATCAGAGCAGCTTCTTCGTGCTGCGGCTCGTAGTACGGTGAACAAAGGTTTGTATTCTCCAGACTTCTGTATCAGATCAACCCCGAGGGTCACGGAGATAAACATCTCTTGCATCCTAACCACAGAGTCTCACTGCTGCCGTTACACTGAGCAGCGAGGCCAGCGAACGCAGTGCTCCACGGTGGATGGTTAGTGAGGTAATAAGGCTTCACGGAGGAGGTCGGGACTGAATGAGCAGCTGCAACAGGTTACTATTGTGTTAAGTACAGGCGTTTCAAAATGTGTTGATTTCTGAATACGGCGTAAAAACCATTCAGACCAGCATCCAGGAATGGCTTAAAATCTAATTTCTTTACATTACTTGGCATATTTTTGCTCATTTTATGATAGACCAATCAAAATTTGGATATGAAAATAAAAACTATAACAAAACTGGTGTCTACGAAACAACATCAAATTCTAAATAACATTGTTTTTTTTGTTTTTTTTTAAATATCCAAGTATGAATTATTCTTAAAGGTATCACTCTGTGCATTTTCCTTATGTTACGACTCTTTTTCTGACTTTTTATTTAGTATTATTGGTAAACATTGAGATTATTCTAAATCTAGAAGAGTTGAGCCACGTGTGAAAATGCTGCAGACTAAGCAAGGCAACATTTTAAAAGCTACAGTTTCAAACTAGCGACAAATTTACAATCGGGTCATTTTGATGGCGTCATATTTACTGAACAGCCGACTGCAGGCCGACTGGTCAGTCAATAACTTGAAAACTGCAACTAATTTTAGCAGGTCTTCATTTTATACAATTTTTCTTTACTTTATGAAAAACTAAATCTACACAGAGATATTTAATAGATTTCCTGTTTTCAATTAAACTTTGCAGCAGCATGAAGCTGCGGCGTTCCCACTCATATTCATACAGTTAAAATCCTTTACTGCCCCCACGCCAAGTCGAGACACAAACACGGAGCTTAAAATTCAAGTGCTCATCTCAGGCTACTGTCGCACAAACTCACTAGGCTGCGGAGTCGTTGAGCTGATACTCCCGGGCCCGTGTGAAGCAGCTCTGGACGCCGCCGTCTTCCCACAGCCGCTGGATGAGTTTGGACAGGTCTTCTGGCAGGCTGCCCTGCTCCTCTGCATCTACAGACAGTAAAAACAGCTGGCGAGCATCGTCCTGCGGAGAACACGCACATGAAAGGCGTCATTTGAAAACTGCTGGTGCTGTCAAGGAAATGTGACGACATTTACAGTTTTGTTGCAAGTGCAAGACTTTTCAGGAAAATGCATGAAGAAAGTAAAAAGATGAGTGAACAACAGCTTATGCTGACGTGCTCTCTTCATTGTGATTAATCATTATGCTTTCATTAATTGTCAACAATGGCAGCAGAAGAAACAAAAACGCAGAGTCTCTTGTTTGTCCAAAACTAATCAGATAACAGGAGGGATTAGCGATGTTACTTAGCCAACACATAGACTTGATGTTATGCTGCATGTTAAGTGTGGTCTTAAATGTTTTAAAAATTATTATTCTGAGCCGTTTACTGTTTTTGAAAGAGTTAAGACAGAAAAATATATATATATATATATATTTAGACTACATTATCTGAAGTTTCCAATTAGAAAAAAAAAGGAAAAAACAGATTAGTCACCAATCAGCCTGAAACTGACAAATGGAAGTAATCTAGAATGTTCTGAGTTTTACATCTGCAGCGAGTTTCTGTAACTATAAATATCACTCTGCTGCCTTGTCCTTTTCATGCCCACGCAAACAACTTTAAGGTCAACGTTTCCGCGGCGTCGACCGACCAAGCGGCTTGCGAGACATTTACATTAATGCCGACATTAATCAGAGCAGAGCAGCGGCAGGAGGAGGAGCTTTCTGATCAACGGAACGGAAAGGGCACCTGCTGCATCACCTTCGTGACGCCACTGGCCCTGTGCGTTTTCACCTCAAGACAGCGGCTCACATAAACCTCTAGTGTTTGCTGTGCAGGGCAGACTTCCATGTATTGGTTAACCATTATCCGGGCCTCGGAGCCATTGTCAGCTGCAGCCCACAGGAGGTCCACTTGGCTGACGTGCCACACAATGTGCACAGTGCAACAGTGAATAGATTTTTCGAATGGCACCAACTGTTCTTTGCGATAATCAGAAGGAAATGAAGAAGAAGACCAGATGCCAACGTCTTCAACTGTCCAACTCCAGCGATTAACCACACCACTCTGCAGTCATGATGAAGGTAATAATACAGGTGAACAGGTGTAAAAAGAAGCAACATCCTTATTTACTCTGGTTTTTATAAATTAGAAATAACTTTAAGTAAGTAAGTAAGTAAACTTTATTTCTATAGCGCTTTTCACAGACCAGGGTCACAAAGTGCTGCACAAAATGTAAAAAATAAAGAAATTAAAAGCAACATACAAAACAATAAAACACAGTATTACGCTAAAAAGCAAGTTTAAAAAAGTGGGTCTTAAGTTGTTTCCTAAAAGTGTCTATACAGAAATCATTTAGAAATCACAGCTTACATAAAACCGTAGGCGTTTAGGCTGAGTTAACGCAAGACATAGAGGAATAAATATATTGCGTCCGTTTATACTGTATGTAAACATCTGCTTTCTGCTGAACGCAAAGGAAAAAAAAAAAGAGATGAGTTTTTCCATTGCTGTAACTGTCTAAGTCTAAATATTTTACTGGGAGCTTCCCCATTGAGAAGTGGCTGTTTGCATTTTCCTCCAATAGATTTCTGCAGGCGGCCATCTTCAAAGTCTGTCCTGGTGTTTTGCCCCCCCGCCCCCCACTCTCCAACCTCCAATAATAACTATTCCACCTCATTTAGGAGATCTGGACGGACTCTGCAGCGTCAGTCCCACGGGGTAAATGTGATGAAAGCTAAGGGTTTAGATGGAACCAGCTGAGATTTTATCTCTGCGTTTCAAGCATCTTCATTGCACAATCCTTATGCAAACATCCAGCAGGTTTAATATTAATGTTACGAGCTCTAAGGTTTCATGACATCAAAGACCAAAATCTAGTCATTTTTACAGTCGTGGCGTTATTTCAGCAGTGATTCTTGGTCCTAGAAAGCAAAAGTGTGTGACTCCAAACCCCTACCGTTCTAGAACTGTCCTCATATTCGATCTTCAGGTTGCTCATGGCTTTGATGATGGCCATGATGGACTGGATTGTGTTGCTGTAGACCACTGCTCGGTACTGCTTACACTCTTCTTCTGAATACCCATCTTCATGAATAATCCTGGAAAATGAAGCAAAGCATGAAACTGGAAAAAAATAACAGGGCCTAACAGAAGAAATAAAAACCAAGCTTTGTAATAAGCTGCATTGAAAGCAGCACATATCCCCGCCCTTAAATTAAATTAAATTATGGTTTGAAAAATCTGGCTAGCCTATGATCTGAAATATGCAAGTGTGACAAAAGGGTAAAAATAGAGACATGTGGTAAGGAGCAACACTTTCCATATCACTGTAAAATCATTGGTTTTTTGGTTTTTTGGTTGTTGTTTTTTTCTCGTTAAAACATTTTATTACCGAAAAATCCACCGAGGGACACAAAACAAATATTTACTCATTTTCTGAGATTTTGGCCCGAGAAATAAAAAGCAAGACGTCAGTGTGTGACTGAAAAAGCACGAGGCTAAACGAGAAGCTGCTCAGCTCGGAACCAAACAGAACCATCTCCCCCGGTGTGTCACGGCCAAGATGCTCAGTAGCTGTGTGCTGTGCTGAATGGGATCTAATTAAAATTCAAGTGAGCTCACAGTGGAACACTGTGAGCCCCAGCCAAAATTACTGAAAGCCCATGGTGTTTTCATCCTCATACAAACAATACAAATGATGTGTGAAGCGTTTAAGCACCAATCTTGAGTGTCTTGAAGATGATTTTTTTTTACTAATGTCCCTGAACACAAATAAATTTAATCTTTATTAAGCTTTTCTTCTAAGAATTAATGTCAAGCCAATTCAAATGCATGCAGACATGCTAGTGTATAATTTCTATACAATATATCAGTATGTAATCTGCACTCAAACTCAGCAGAGGTAATAATATAGTAACATGCAAACTATGGCATACTTGTAGAGGAGCTGGATGGTCCAGGATTTCCAAAATGTCATATCAGAAAATATCTGCAAAGACCTTCAGTAATTGGTTTATAATTTATAATAAAAATATGCTAAAGTGCATGTTTAGGGTTGTGATCTGGAGCATTTTGCAGCATCTGGGGGGAAGCCAGATCTTTAGAGTGCCCAACTAAAACCTGTTGCGTTAACAGGCTGTCCCGCCTGAGCTGTGGCTCTCTGCAGCTTGTCCAGAGTTACCAACGGCCTCTTATCTGATTAATGCTCTACCTGCCCAGTCTGTCAAGTTTAGATGGATGGTCTTCTTAGGTCTGCATTGGGGTCACACCATTTCCATTTCCGGACGATAGATAAAAGCTTAGGACTGACATGTGCCGTTTCTCCTAGTCTTTATGTTGTGTTTTTCTTAACAGTGTTCTCTAACAAACCTCGGAGGCCTTCACTGAGCAGGTGCATTTATATTGGGGTTAAAGTGCGCACAGATGACTACATTTAGTTAACGGGTCACTTCTGACGTTGGTACTGGATTTTATCTATGGGTTTTAGGTTAAACGGGGGCTGAATACAGTTACTCACCACAGTGCTAAACTTTTTTACCACAAAACAGTTGCAATAAAGTATCATTTCCCTTTCATTAAATATTTATGAGCACCTTTCAGTCAACCTATTACAAAATAAAAAATAAAAAAAAAAACCCATTGAAATAGATTGTGGTTGTAATGTGGTGAAAAGCAAAATGTTCAACGGGTATGAAGACTTTTCCAAGACGGAAGAGTCTCAAGTGAATTTTATTCTGTGATGACAGCTCATGTTCCTGGTGCTTTTACTTAGCAAACTACAAAGAATTACTTTTCAAAATGTTACATTTGTTCGACCCACCTCTGATGATATGCTGCTTCCAAAACAGTAAAGCTCTTGGAAAACATGGATCTCGTTCCTTAAATTTCAGATCTTTTCCATGTAGATAGTCTCGAGTTTAAATCAGCACATCTATGTAAATAACTGCTAATTCGGTTAAAACAATAAGCTGGGATTAACGAACGGGAGGAAAGGCGAAACAATGAGCAGCTACTCACTTCATCTGCTTCACAATGGTGCTCTTCCCCGACTCGCCAGCACCTGCACAAAGAACAAAAACAGGCAGAGGTTAAAAATATGCTCCTGTTAGCTGAGAAATGTAAACAGGCAGCCAGCACGGCTGTCGCACATCTGGACCCTCGTCTTAACCCCTCCGCCCCCCCTTCCTCCTTTGGCTTCAGCACATTTTGCTCCTGGGCAAACCGTCTGTTCTTCCTCAGTCTGTACCCACGGATACTCTGCTTTCTCTAAAAGCCACTCGGCCGTCCACAACCCAAATTTAGATCACAGTACTTAATTTCCCACGCCTGCCATTCTAAACTACTGCGTAGGGACCACCTGCCGTAGTGTTGGCCTTTTTCTTCTTTCCAGACAAGTTACTAGATTCTGGTTAGCATTTTCGTGAAAATGTCTTGCACTGTCAGGATATGGTTTTTATTTGCCTCTGCTGTGTTTATTCTAACAGCCTGAGGGGAAGAGGGAGAGAGAGAGAGCTCATCTGCCACAAGGAATCCTAACACTTCTCACACACACACACACACACACACACACACACACACACACACACACACACACACGCATGCACACACACACCCAGAGGTGCCTGTCTGTGCACTCTCCATTCGCACTAGCCCGGGGTGAAGCCTTTCTGGGATGACCCTCAAAACACACAGCTATGCTGCATGCAGGCCTCACACACAAAATGAAGCCTCTGGGTGGAGATGAGCCAAGAACTTTTCCACAGACAGCTGTCAGCTCCCACTCTTTCAGGGAGCGGGAGTTCAGACCGACTAATAAATCAGAAAGCAGGCTACATTAAAACCGGGAAGAACATCTCGTGTTCAAAATACGATCAGAAATGAAACGGGAAGAAAATGAATTTCTATCCAACCAAATGACATCCTGTCTCTCTCTCTCTCATATGTATACACACACACACACACACACATTTCTTTATTTCTTTTTTATTTACTCTCATAGTTATAACGTTCAAACATGTCTAAGAAATTTACAAATGAGAATAATGGAGCATCCCTGCTATTAATCAGCCATTGTCTGTAAAAATATGATGAACTCAGAACCTGTTTAGACCTTAAACCTGGTAAGCTGTTACATTTTAAGGATGCATTTGAGCAGCTGGAAGGACTTTCACTTTCATGCCATTCAAGGGCAGCAATCAAGATTTACAGATGTAATTTACAAACAGAAATCATAAGGCTCAGCGTGGCTATAGGGCATATTATGATGAAAAAAAAGAAAAAAAAGAAAATCGCAAAACCTTGTATAAACAAAAAAAAAACAAAGCTATAAGTGAAAGTGCGCATTAGGGGACAATATGCTGCAGAAATAAAGACCGTTTAGAACGCAGTATTTGTTGGGGATTCTATTCTAAGAGTCAGAAATTTACACTTCGCCTGCCAATGCTATTTGTAGCTAATTGGAGCTTTGCTGCAGCAGACGGATGACGAAGCTACAGATGCTGAAGATGGTAGAAAGTGTCTGACCAGATGAAATAAAAAAAAAAAAAAAAAAAAAAAAAGAGGGCCAAGAAAAANTTCTATTCTAAGAGTCAGAAATTTACACTTCGCCTGCCAATGCTATTTGCAGCTAATTGGAGCTTTGCTGCAGCAGACGGATGACGAAGCTACAGTCCCTGAAGATGGTCGAAAGTGCCTGCATATAACAGATAAAAAAAAAAAAAAAAAAAAAAAAAGAGGGCCAAGAAAAACGGGGATTTCTTTCCACTCTTACATCACCATCACATGATTTAACAATAATATCGACACTGCATCATGCTGCCTGTTACACATATGTTGTGAAACAGGAACTATCAAAATGTCTGTATCATGTCACAAAACAACAGTGAGTGGACCAGGAGAGGCTTTTTAGCCCGGTGATAAAGACAAATGTAGGTCTGGGTTTTGGAGCCCAGAGAGTCTAAAGCCCCTGACAATCTGAGGTAATCTAATTTAAAAGGTAATCCATTAATAATTGTTTGTTTTACATAAATAAAAGGCTCTCCTGTTTATTGATCTTCTAAAACAACAAACCTCCAAGTATGTAATTGTCAGGACTTACAGATTTTGCGTTATGATTCACCCATGTATTTTTTTGATGGCTCTCTACAGAAGAAGGAGGCCTGACAGCAGCCACAAGTCTGAACTGTTGGCTGCATCAATGACGCCGTCAAATATCCCTCCATAAACTGCTGGGACTGAAACTACATCGTCAATATCTCATTTAGATGGGAGAGAAAAACTACAGCAGAATACACCCTTAATTTTGCAATGCACACAATATATCGTAATCCCAACATCAGTCTGTGCGATACTCATATTGGAAATTACTGTTTGGAGTGCAATCATTTTTGGTTTCGATACTTCCAAGTGTTGCGACCTTGCACTCACCGCACCAGATGCTCACATTGGATATAAGTGGCATTGCTCAAAATGCTAAAGGTCACAAATAAGATGCAGAGAAAAGAAGAAAATAAGCATATATGGCACCTGAATTGTTACTGCAAGTTTTTCTCAATGTATTATTTTCATCACAAGATTTTCTACAACCCTGCAGCCTTAATGCACACCAACATTAAAGGCTTTTACTTTGAAATTTGAAATAAAGCTCATTATTTATGCAGTCAGAATTATGAAGAAATAGATTAACATCTGTTAATGTTACAAGGTCAACGTACAGGTTAGCTTATTGGTGAAAGATTGTTCATTGATTCAACTCACAAAGCTCAACTCAGGGACTCATCTCGAGGCTTTAAACATGAATCCGAAGTAAAACTCAATTCCACACGTGGGACTTTACTCGCCATCTCTGCTCCGCTCTTTCCAGGGACTCTGGTCAAATATGATATCACACCGTAGCCATAACCAACCAAAATAGCAACCCAATTATTAGACTGAGCGTACTTTAGAAAACATTCGACAATTATAAACTAAAATTGATCACGGAAAATTTTAAGCAAACACCCAAATTAGCTAAAAAAGGGGAAAAAAAAGTCAAAGGTAAAACTAAAGATTTTAACACAGCAGTCTTTGACAAAAACAAGGGGGAAAAAAAAATCACAACTTGTCCAAAAAGCACATAAAGGAAAACTGCAGTTTGGTGCAAAACAGATGCCTCTGCTTAGCAACAGGGCAACATGTGGGACAGTTGTGGCTGTTTCTGACTCGTAGGGGAACATGTGAAAAAATAAAAATAAAAAAATAAGTCACAGTAGAGGAATGCCAGCGAAAGCTCCCCAATAATTTCAGTGGTACAAGCTGTAACACATGCTTGTCCTTGACATTTCAAGACGGTTATGGAAGAGGTAAATGCAGATCAGCTGCTCTTGCAGAGGCATAAATCTACCAGCAAGAACATTTCAGGCTCATTCATTGACGGGTTGACGTCGTGACCGGCAGAGACGACTCAGACAAACCAGGGTCAGGAGTCCAGCTGCAGGCAGGCATCAGCTAAAGATGCTCCGGAGTTTCTGCTGTGGTTTTTAATGCAACTACTACAGAGCTGATGAGGAGAATCACTCATTTAAATGTACAGGTGTCATGGGGATTCTGATTTCGTTTCAAATGCTGTATAGGAACTGAAATTAATACATCCACCTTTCTTGATAGCAGATGAGAAATCAGCTGCTTTGAGCTGCTGGGTAATGACATTTAATCAACATTATCCCAGGGGAAATCTGTTTTTCCTCCTGTTGTACAAAAAACCGCTGCAGAGGAATGAATGCCAGGCAGCACAGCAAACATAAAGACAGTCATTGTTTTATTGTGACGCTTCAGCTTTTACCTGCATGCACATTTGGAGGGAGACAAAAGGCAAAATTACCCTCATTAAGAGCTTTTGCTGATGAAGACGGTGTCATGCTGGCAGCATTTTTCCGATTATCTTACGCTGAATACAGTCTTACTCAGAATGATCAAATTAAAATCCGGGCATCGTGCTGTTTTAAATTAGTACTACCGCGCCCTAATACGAATGTTATGTCATATGCTGGTATTTCTAGCATCTTGCAGCACACAAAAAAAATCTGTTTTAAAGTGCATGGCCTCTGCTCCAACAGTCAGTGGAGAACGGATTACTGTGATAAAGGCTCGGCGGAGTAGGAGGATGTAAAGTAATTAGTATCATTGAACCAGCAGTAACGTATAACCAGAAAAAGGGATGAAATACTCTGCAAGTCTGCATCTTGGACTGGTCCGCCCCAAACAAAGTGCTGAGGAAGCATGTGTTTCTCCATCAGTGGCTGTATCAGGGCAACGAGCGGCTTTTTAAAAGGTCAAACAAAAACAAATGATGTATTAGAGTTTCATTACTTCGACAACCTCCCTACAGTCCAGCTGCATGCTTCTTACTGCTTGCTAGAGTTTCAATGCAGAAGTTATCCAATAACGCATGCAAACAGCGAGGCCGAGTGTTTTCAGTTGAGCCAGTTGAACTTGCATTGCCATGGGGAAAATGAAAAGTCACAAAAACCATAACACAACCCAGAAACACACGAGTGAGTCGAGGACAAACTCACCTTTCGGTGCCTTTGGCTAATGATCTGGAAATGCACCATTAACCAGCCTAGAAATACAGCATAAGCATGGGCTGCTTACTGGTAACAAGGTATGACAAGATTTTACAGTGTTGCAGTTTCAAGACTGCTAGTGTAATTTTATTCAACTAAGAAGTTTGTTTCTCAAAGGATATCATCACACAATAATGTCAAACGATTATTAAAAAATAACAGAAAAAGAAAGACTAACAGTTTCTTAAAAAGAGGGTATGTAACGTCGACATTTTTTATTATTTTACACTTTAAAGTTATATTCATTGGCATCATAAGAAACAAAATTTCTGACCAGGTGCTTAAAGCTAAATCTTCCAGCAGTATAAAAAAATTTGACCTATACTGTCAAAAATGAGCAAACTCTAGTGTGTCACTGCACATTGAAATAATTTTATTTTAGGTTGCAATTCCTCAGAAGTCGAAATCTTTCCAAAACCTGATCATAGCTCTTTAACTTCTGACAGTAAATACTTTTACACAGCTTTAAAAACAAGTTTTAAAAAAAGCAGCATATTGGAATTTGTGCACCAAATTAAAGCTTTGTGACGTTTGATATCCTATTTTTATGCCGCCAACACAGCAGTTACACATAATATTAATTTTTGTAGCCAATCTTCATGCTACTACCATAAGACTGTGAATTTCGTTTTGTTTTTTTACCCAAGGTCATCACGGTGTGAGAATCATATACCAGCTTGTGCCAACACAATGATAGTAGAAAAACAGAACACAACGACCCAGTCCTCTTGAATATTTCAATCTCTTGTTTTCTGCAGAGAAGGGATCTTGGAAGAGATGCTGAAGATGCGTCACCCTCTGCTTTCTACAGGCCAGTGGCAAAGAACAGCGGAAGGTTTAAGTGTGCCAGGCAAGCTTTTTCCATAGGAATTCCTAATACGCCTGCAGCATGTCGAGCTCTGCTGGTGAAACGAGATGAAACAGACAAGTTGGAACATAAATGAAAAAAGAATGAGGGCTGCTCATGTGTCAAGATCCAGAACGAACTTCTTTTAACAATCCACTTATTTCTCTTTGTGCAGTTCCTTATCATAAAGCCAGAACTTCCTAAGGCCTGAAATGTACATTTTTGAAAGACCTTCCCCCGAGTAGCGTTGAGGCTTTTTACCATGTGTGTGTGTCTGGAGGGATGTGCCTGTGTTGGGAGCAAGCACAGCCTGTTCTGGTGGGACTGAGAGCAAGGCACAAAGGCAGCAGTGTGGGTCTCTGCTAGCCAAGAACACAAACCCGCTGTTGATGTTTGGGACTGGACTTCTCCAATCAGCGCTCGAGCTCAGTAGTTATTCACACTGCTCCGCCGGCTTTCACCCAGCATGACAACCATCTTAACAAGCCCCCAGCCAAGATCTTTATATGGATAAAGATGCCAGTTGATCAAGATCTTTGGTTTAGGGAAAATGACAAAATGAATTAAATCCAACAGCTGATTAGAAGTTGTGGAAATGGGTGGGTGTTGCCTTAATTACCAGTTTGACTCTTTGGTCGGTCTCTACTCATTGTTGCCATTGCAACTAAAAGTTGTAATGGATGATGGGTGGGAGGTGTTCACCAGCACTACCATCACTGCTTAGGGCTCTAACTTAGCTATGCGCCACAGCATCAGGATATAGAAGTTATGACCGGTTCCTTTTTTTTGTTGGGATGTTCGTAACTTTGCACTGAGGCCACTGGTACGACCAGCAGGACTTGGAGACATTATTCTGGAGAGGGTCAAAAACAACAACAACAACAAAAAAACTGTCTCTAATTTTCTGGTGTACAACCTGGGTGTGTAACTTTAGCTATTAAAAAAAACTCCCCACTCTGTTAAGCTGGACAAACATTAGATGAGATTTTCATGAAGGCCAGCTTTTAAATTTTCTTTGCCAAACATGTTGTCAGAATGTTTTTACTGGCAATGTTAATGACTAAAAAAGGGAAAATAGCACAATATTTATTCATCCATCAATCTATGGATTGATTCATTGATGGATGAATCAATGAATCAATCCATAGATTGATTCATCCATCAATCTTATATATATATATATATATATAACTTTTTTTGTAATATTTTGCAACAGGTGGGACATATTTGTTGCTTTTTCAACAAGATACAGGTGTAAGTTGGTGCTAAAGTGATATCCTTTAATAAGTCAATTACAAAAGTGTTCCTACATTGTGGTTTTACAAACATAATTAGTTCCAACACAGAGTAGTTACTTCACAGCATCTGAGCATAACAGACAGGAAGACTGATTAAAAATTTGAGCTGCTAAACAATTGGGTTCTAACGTTCTGCAACCCAGGAACATTTTAGCACAATGCAGCCATCAACTTGAAGCATTACTTATGACTGCTATACGAGTCCTGCAGAGAGTTTTTTTGTTGTTGTTTCTTTGCAAGTATGGCTTCTAGAGAGGTGTGCAGGTGTGCTCAGGTGAAGAATGGATTTTTCCAGTTACAAAGACAGTGGAGCAATTAAACTCTCAAGAGCTCAACACTGACAATAAGCTCAGACTTGTCAAAATATTTTATCCTTGACTCCTTTTGACCAGAGAGGATATTAAATGTATATTTGGTACCAATGAGATTTCTTCTATGGTTAAGATCTTTGAGGAAACTAAGTATATTTTGCACGATATCTCACGTGAGGCACTTTGAACACTGCAGAAAGCGGCTCTGATATTCTGCATGCAAGTGAATTTCTGAATAATTTAACCTTTTTTTTTTTTTTTACTTGGATGCTTCAAAACTGTAAATCGTTACAATTTACGTCCATAAACATTTCCCAGAGAAGAAAACACTTTTTTGATTTGAATACAAGTCACGTGAAGTTTAGGGAGATCCCTTTTGATGCCCTGATGTCCTGCAATCCTTTTTTCTCCGCTTTCTGAACTACTGTCCTAAAAAAAAGAAACTGAATTCGTCAAAGTCCGAATTGGCAGGTTAGACTGGAAATCTGCACCAGGAAAAGCTTGATCCGTGTGACTATTTATTGAATGAACACTGATGTCTTTTATGAGAGTTCACAGCCGTCCTCGTGCCTGTTGCGTGTGACTTCACTGTCTATTTGGTAATCAAATTAATCTTCCGTCATTTCTCAGACGCTTCCTCTCACTATCATCCGCCACCTACACACCATCACCGAGCGGCCCTGTGCCTCCTGTTCTTCTTGGCTACATGTTGAGAAATGTGCCATCCTGGATTCGAGACACATGTGCCACTTCCTATTCTCGGAGCCCGTGTGGGGAGGAAACGGCAGCAGCTTGCGCGTCCACATTGGTCCGACTGAAAGGCTGGGACGGAAAGAGTCGGTCTCATCGGACAGATGGCCGCAACGCCTTAGGCAAAGACCAAGTCTGGACAGCGTGGTGACAGCTGCTGCAAAAGCAGAGGGATCATAAGACCAATTTCACTTCCACTACATGTACTGAGTGGATGTGACACCAGACTATGGATGGTTGCTTTATGACAATTCCTGTCTCTTAAGGGGAACGAGACACGTCCTTCTCAGTATTTGTTTTCCATTTAAAGAATTAGAAAATACAAATCCCTGGTATTTTACCTTGTGTTGGCTCTCTCAAATGTATTCTAGTTTTAATTACAATGACGGACTATTTAGCAAAATTATTCGGTGCTAATAACATGCAGGTTTTCCAAACTTCTCTATGGTTTCAATGCTTACTCTACCAGAAAGCTTCAAATGCTTCTCACAAGAACTATTACAGGGTATGCAAAACAAAATTTAGCATTAATATCTGACAGCAGTTGTTGAACTTAGTAATTCATACTATGCATACAAAATTCAGCCAAATGAACTATTCCTGGGTTCGTACCCATTTTTTATGCTAATATGCCGTTTTTTCCAGGCTCCTAATCAGTTTTAGTAAATATAATTTCATATATTCACAATGAAATTAAGTCAGATTATTATCGCTTGTAAATTTAATCTACAGTCACCATAAACTGCAGATTATGCAGACAGACTTGGAGACAATTTTTTGTAAGAATGCAACTTTTCTTTAGTAATTAGCAGCTACAACAATTTGTCAGTAATTGGAAGTTTAATAGAATTAATTTAAAGGAATAATGGGAAAAGAAAATGAGGCAGCTGCTGTACGAGTGAAAAATTAAGTCATTACAATTTAGAAATACGCTACTTTGTTGTTTCAAAGAATAAATGTACTGTTTTGTGTGATTATGCCCCCAAGATGCACTCAGACGTCAAAGCGTTGCGCCGCGTCTCCGGCTCAAGAAGAAAAAATAAAAGACGTCCTCTTTCCTACAGCGCTCAACCTAAATTTAGAGAGTTAAGGAAAACGATCCATGTGAAAGGCAACGATGTAGAGAAAGCAGCAGGTCATATGACTATGTGAAGACAAAGCCAAGGGACAATTTATTCAAAGGACACCAATGGAACGGTGACTTGGGTGGAGAAACCTAACCTGTACTGTCAAGAATCTACTGACCAGACTGAACATTAAACAGAGCAATAAACAGTTTTTGGGACATTATAGCTGAACAGTTTCAAGTGTGATAGAAGGATACCAAAATACACTGCAAAGATTCTGACCTCAGTAATTAATTGTCGCCCCACCCTTGATATTTCTAACTCTGAACAGCCAACAAGGAATCCGGTCAAACTGACACCAAGCTAAGTCAGACACTTATTATTATAAACGACTGTTATGTTGCTTACTCGTTTCATTGGTCATCAGTTGTATATTTTTTTTAATCTCTTGATTGAGCAGCTCAGCACTAAAGACTGCTACCATGCCAGCAGCATGCACCATTTACTAAAACTGAAAACATTTTAGCAATATTTGAAAAAATGATAATAAATCTTGTGACATTACTGCTTCCTCGAGTTGTTTTTACATCTTGGAGCAGCTGATTAGCCTGGAAGTGTTTCAGCAATAATATTGCAATTGAATAATTTTCTGAAATCCTGCAGAACTCATTACACATTTTACACGCTGGTAAGGCGAGAATAAAAGCCGTTTCATGATCCGACACCATGTTACTGTCCTGACTCCAGGCTAAAATCTGGGCTGGCATCGGTGCCATTACAAGGCAAAGAATATTCTTCTCATACATAAACTGGTCCCTCTTCAACAACCACTCTAAACCAATTCACCACGCGCTGTTTGCTCACTTGGGAAGTGAACATAGATCGACGTACAAAAATAAGACAAAGACATTGATTGTTTTCAGCTGAAAGCCAGTGGCACAAAGTTTCCCCCGATTGTTATCGAATCAGACTCCCCAAGTGCATTTTGATCTCTATCTTTCTCTGTTGGAAGGATGAAGTTCTGAACTGCAAGTTATCAAATGCTGCAAAAGTGTAGCTGGAAACATCAGGGTCACAAAACAAAAAGCTCAGTTGTGGTTGAAGTGCAACCAAGATGGAAGCTCTAAATTGTTTAACTGAACAACATTTTGAACAAGGTTAAAAATGATTAGAAAATGTCAATGACTGGAGGTTTTAAACCCAGCATCGTCACAGCAAAAGCCACTTCATACAAATGTTTAAGCTTCTGAAACTAAAAGCAGCTTAAATAAGCCAGAGATCGTGGAGATTCTCCACTGGAATTAGAAACCTGAAATTGCCTTTTTACGAGTCAGGAAGCACGAGGGAATGCAGCCAGAAGATAAACCTGAATCTTAGCACATGTTTAATATTCTCCCACATCCAGAAGGCCGAGGTAAGATTTAAAGATGCAGAGTCAGGCATTGAGGTGGCCCTAAGCTCAGGGGCCTTTACTGAATCATGAGAAACGAGAATATGCTCCTGATGCATTATAGATACATCCATTACGATCCCCCGCCCTTCTGCACTGATCTTTGTTACCAGACGTGTACATATTCATATGTGGAGGCACTGAAAGAAAGGAGGGAAGAAGGAAAGATTCCATGAATTATGAATTGGTGCATCACAATATAAGCCAGGAGCTGTGGAAGAACCAAACTGCTGGCATTTGAAGAAATTTGCTTCGTAATGAAATCCACAGAAGTGAGGAAAGGTTGAACTCGGAGGATCCCAAGATACTTTTCTTCTATATTTTAGTATTAGAGACAAGACTAAGATGTAAAGCCAGATGGAAGAACAGAAATAAAAGTACACTTACAAAAATAAAAGGTATAAATCAAACTGAACAAGATTGGAATTATGAGAATGAGATCAAATAAGAAAAAATTAATACATTTAATTTGTTTTTGGGTGTGTTTTTTTGACAAATGACTGTACTGTAATAAGTGTAAAACATCTTTTACATTTCATCTAATAAGTACCGCACTCTGCCAGCAAAAGTCGATCCTAAGTGGTCCTAGAACAGGATCAAAATTAGGTAAGTGTATTATTTAGCCGATTAATGTTAGTGGTGAACCCGAAGCTACAAATCAGATCCTAACTTGAGCAGCAGGCTTTGAAAACAAAATAAAATAGATATGAGCAAATGAGGCTTTTCCTGACAAATCCTGATCTCCAATTGTTTTTTTTTTTTGTTATTTTATGTCTGATCTTCCTATTCCAACACTGAATCATCCTGAAGATTATAAAACAGATTCCAACTCCAGATGCTACTACACTGTAACTTGCAGATGAATCAACTCTCAAAACACAAATGACTGAATTCCCTCCTCAGCTGTCATTCAGCTCTGCAGAGGCAACGAGCATTTCATTTGACGCAGGAGTCTCAGGAAACCGTGGTGTTTTTACCTCAGATGATCTCTCTTCCTCCGCTCCCCCTAAAGTCAGAGAGTGGGGGGAAACACAGTTATACTTGAAAGTGATTGGTCTGAAACTGACATCCTGCGCAACTTAATCAGTAAGACCTCGAGGTCTAATGGCAATCAGGAATCAGGAAATTATTCAGTAAGAAACCCCCCGCCCCCAAAATTAAGTCAAATTATATTTGATCACATTTTGTTTATTACACTGAAATAAAATAAGGTTTTATTAAATGGAATTTATTATCATTTATATTTATTATTATCTAATTCATGGATTGTGGCTTTTAACTGTTAGGTAAAACCATCTGGTTCAAAGATGGTTCATATTCTCCAGTCACATTGTAAATGCTAAATAAACTATTGGACCTAAATCGACAATTTATTAATGACTTGAGGATCATTAATTAATTGTTAATCAGCTTTTCATAGGTTCTCTTAAATTCACAGACACGAGGATTGTTCTCAAGATCATTTTAAAAAGGAAACTCTCAGAAAATGTGAAAAACAGTTTATAAGAACAGACAAGAAGAAAAACACAGCAGAGTTCCACTAGAATAATCTTCCAAACACCTTTTTAACAAAATGAATTATGACGGCGATCAAACGGCGACGCAAATGTTGCCGATTTTTGTTTTGTTTCGCACCCCCTACATGCGAGACCAAAGTTGTTCACGCAGTTGCCAGCCTCCAGCCTGTGCAGGGATAATTACTCAGAGCCGAAAGGCCATCCATCAAAGAGCAGACGAGGCGGCCAAGGCTGAGTGTGACAACCGACCCCTCCTCGCAGCCTTAAAAATCAGACGTTGCCCTGGCCTTGAAACCTGGACACATGAAAGACCCGAGCAGACCAATGCGGCCGACACGGCCAAAGCAAACGTCGTCGCTCAGCATTTCAGCTCGAGCTAAAACGAGTCTGTAACTTCCACATGAAACATCCCGTTAAAAACTAACTGAAACTGCAATAAAGAGATTACTTAAAATAGACTACTTTAAATTTAACCAGACAAATCAGTTGAGTACTAGAGCTCATTTGCAACGTCAACTTGGCCAAGCAAAAGACAAATTACAACTAAATCACAAAACCTATGCACAGTCATAGGAACAAAAGTTTAAAACGCCACATTGATACCAGTAACTGGTCCACGTCTAAGCAATCAAAATGAATCTGATTTTCTCCTTTACAATTTTTTTTTCTTTTATTATAAATGATGATAATGACTGATTTAACATCGTATCGTTAAAATGAAATCCCACATCGGGCACGTTTGTTTAAATGACAAGTCATATACATTTTTAGAACACCTAATTGGAGTAACATATGTATATTTTAACTGCTGCAGAAATAAAATTTATTTAAAAGCATTTTAAAATCAACATTTTTTTTAATTGCATTAGTTAATAGAATGAATTATTTATCCATAAAATAGAGCAAAACATTAATGCTGCAGCATGATTGGAATGAGAAAAATTCACATTGCATCTGGTGTGAATTTGGTAAAGTAAGCCTAGTTTGCTCTCATCAACACGTCTAATTTAAGTTTAGTGTAGCTTGTATAACAGATGGTGAAAATGGCAACCCTGGATAAAGGCATTTTTACAGCTGGGAAGGGTGTGAAACCGGATTTTGTGCTGCGTTGTATGATGCTAATCACTTGATTCCAGTCATAAGGCGAACACGTAAAAATGTCACGCCCTCCGATTTTATCAAAGATCTTGAAAGGCTAATTTGTTCAATTGTGATTGTACAAAACCCCAATTGCTCTGAAAGTTTATGATGAACAAGCAAACTACTGTGCCTCTTGAATTAAGCTACATGAATAGCACATGAAGTCAGATACAAAACATGAACGGGAAAAAAGCCGCCCCAAAAAAGACAGGAAGTTTATTCCTTCAGTGTCACTGCAACCTTTACTTGCAACTTGAGGGGAAAAAAAAAAAAAAAAAAATCACAGGAAATGAAAAGAGGAGGGGTGATGTGGGAGGTTTCTCAATAATTTGCACATTTTTATCTGAGTATACAAGAAGAGACTTGCTTTGCTGACATCCTTCCCAAAACAAAGTAGCTACTGTTGACTTTCACATTATGGAGATCAATGTGGAACAGCTAATTTAAATTGTCAAATGCTTGAATTTATATATATATAAAAAAAAAAAGTGGAACTAAAACATTGGGGCTGATTTTTATCAGGAGGCTCTGCCGCAAATAATAAACACTAGATGTATTAAACTTGCTGCACAAAGAGGAGACTCATCAGGAAGCAACAGAAGAAAAAAAAAAAGCCAATGACCCTAAAAAGGATCATTTCACCCCCCCCCGTCCCCCCCACTATTTACTTTAAAAATTCATTCTGCGTTTAGTTGCTTTGGAAAACTGAACAATTGAACAATTATTATTTTACTAATGAGTATATTTGCCACAATAATTGTGTCTTTGACATCTTTTTCTTTGCTTTTCTGGACAGAACAAATAAAGCAGCAAACGTTCACATCAACTGCATCTCTTCCCAAACCTCAGTCAATTTAATTTAATGGCTTGTTCCCCAGAGCAGGAGGCGAGAGTTTGTCCTTTCAACTGTTGCCACGAGCTGAAAAAGAAAATGATTTAATGTATTTGACCCAAAGTCCTTACATAAGGAACTTTTCACCAGTTGACATGAATTAAATTTATCAATTGGATTAGAATTAGATTGGGTTATGAGCCCATTACATCTAACATTTCTAAAAGCGTAAAATTATTCATTTGATTCTGATACAAGTTAACTGACTTGAATTGAATCAAATACAGCTTTTAGTGTAATTATTAGTGTGTCCTGTCTTATTATAATTAACAAAAAAAAAAAAAAAAAGGAGACAAAATTCCACACATTTTTTTGAGGACAATAATAAAACAAAGAAGTCAATCTTCTTCATTTAGCTTGGTCCTTGGAAGTGTGCAAGGTGTTCTGGCAAAGGTGAGAGCTCATCCCTTCTGACCTACAGCACTGAAACCAAACCCTTATGCCAGCACAATGCAGCAATGACAGATCTCTGACCCCATAAAACTTCTGGCTCAGAACCTGGATTCAAAAGCCCAATTTCTCTCAGCATGCAGCGCTGGTTATGTGAACGACCTTGACTCGTACCCACCCACCAGTTACCAGGCTGAAACCTGCCAGAGGACGGTGCACAGCGCCTCATTAATAAGACAAATTACAAGGACAGCTTATGACATTACCTAACCAGGTCCCGAGATACTACATGGCTCCTGCAGCGTGATCAAAGGTGTTCTGCCCTTTCCATCGTTCACACCAAAAGACCAGACGGCTGCTCTTTTCTTCCACCAAATCTCTGACAGATTCGCTGCCGTCAACTCGGCTTGAAATGTCAAACAGCGAACTGGCACCCTCATGGAGGTCTTAATTTATAGCCAAGTGTTGGGTTGTCTAAGATTTGTCAGGTTTGGAATATGACAGATGTTCTGTCACATCGCATTACAGGACTCCAAACCATATGACCAAAAATGTCTTTTAAAACCAAAACCTGATAACGTCAGTATACCTCAACTGTCCTACTCTCAGATTTTGACTCAGGAAGTGAAGAGTTATCGGAAAAGAAAAAATATCATACTATTTTGAGGAGCCCGTGTAGTAGTTAATCGTCACGCAATGAACTATTTTTACATAAATAAAGATATCACTTTAGACTGCAAATATAAGAAAGCTCGACAGTAAAGGGTGTCTCCTCAACATTTCATTGTAGTAACTCTGAAAAGCATACTTGATGGAGAACATATCTACCCAAGGGATGAGTCAGAAAAAAAATAAAATAAGCGTATCTGTATGAATAGAAGCAAAACCTGAAATTAGGATTGAGTTAAATTATTCCCAACGCTCTGCTGTGCTGTGCTTGCAGTTCCTCTCTGTGGGTCCCTGTTTTTGTGACCGAGTGAGAACTCCGCAGGAATAC
Organism: Poecilia formosa; assembly: GCF_000485575.1. NCBI lineage: Eukaryota > Metazoa > Chordata > Actinopteri > Cyprinodontiformes > Poeciliidae > Poecilia > Poecilia formosa. Next base: position 849,887 of record NW_006800199.1, on the reverse strand, counting down.
GGAGCACCTCCGCGCTCACAGAGAGCTCTTTGTGTGAGCACGCTGCCCTCAAACCAGCGTGTCTTTTGTTTATCCCGCTTCCTTTCAGGTTCTTCTCTCTGCAGCTGACCACAGAGAGCGAAGCGCGGTCAGGAACTCCAAGAGATGGAAAAAAATATAAAGTGTCTCAGTCAGTGAGAGACAGAGAGAGAAATGTAGTAATTTGAGGTTTTCTATGAGGTTCCAGATAGATTTAATGTACAAGATGTGTCAAATCTTCAAAGATGAGCTTTAAAATGCTTATTCTATGGGTTCCTCCTTAGATTATTTAAGGTTCTCCATATTCATCTTATTTTACCCTTGCTTAAACATTAATTTGAATATCCTGACCAGGCAGGAGTTCTTGACAAAGGCCGGTATAATTTGAATGTTTACATGTTAAATAAACTATGAATGACAATTCAAATTCATTTTATCCTACACAAGTCAAATATACAAGTTATTGTAGGTCATGCAAGGCAGACTGGTCAGTCATATCCTTTACAACTAAAGGGCTTAAGGAAGTTGAAAATTTACCTCGGTTCATTTTATGTCATCGGTCACAAAAAGATCATGCAACTTAAAAGCAGCAGAAGTTGAAAATTCCACGCAATTTATCATTTAGTTTATTGAAGCACGTCAATTCTTGCAGTTTTTGATTAAGTTTTGGTGACGAGACGAGAAAGGGAGCAAGTTACAGAACAGGTGGCCTGAACACAAACATCCTTTCAGGTGCAAGTTCACCTTCATTTCTGCCCTTCTAGCCCATTATTGTGCCAAAACAGACCTGTTTGCTTTCAAAACACACATTGCTCAATAGATAATTACCATAGCGACTGCCGATCTGAAACCATAAGCTATCTGGGTCCTTCCACACATACAATTACAGCTCACTGATCTCAACATGCAAGGTCTCTCATCAAACAGTTGGTCAGAGATGACCGGACGAAGCAGATTAATTCATTGGCATTGTTGGAGTTAACTCTACGCAAATAAAAAGCGTTCCTCAACAACACACCATGGCGACAAAGAGAGTCTATTTAAAGTGCAGCACATGAAAAAAAGTAAAGATATAATTTACTTATGAGATATAATTCAACGTTCAAAATGAGTGGCTCCTTCACAGCGAAGAGGTCAATCTGAGGTTCGTCACCTCAAGCCAAGATATAGTTCAGGCAGTGCTGAGCTAGATCTAATTAGTCTATTTAGTAACTGTTGTCTTTTCTGTTACAAATAAAAGAGATAACACTATGCATTTTTATTCTTATTTTTCATCTAAATGGTGTGATAAAGTGAACTCTGTGGTACTTTTACTAAAGGTTATTGGTAACACTTTATTTGAAGGGGGTTGAATAAGACTGTCATGACACTGTCATAAACATAACACCTGTCATGAACATGAATAAGCCTTCATGAATATTTATGACTGTTGTCATAAAGCGTCATTCGGTAAATTATGACACTTTTAATACAAAGTTGACATTATTCAAAATGTCTTTGTTATGACAACTTGACATTAACCAAGAAATCATTACTGACATAAATTTGTTATAAAAGTATTACTGACTGCACTTTAAAAATCAGGTAACTTTATGTTAGTAAAGGTAAAGTTTAAACAGTAATGATTTCCATTCATGAAGGAAATTCATGAAGGCTTATTCATGTTCATGACGGGTGTTATGTCACGTTTATGACAGTGTCATGACAGTCTTATTCAACCCCCTTCAAATAAAGTGTTACCAGGTTATTTTCAAAACGACTTCACCTAAAAATCTTTTCCGTTAAAAACTGAACTGCTGATTTGCAGATTCGAAGGAAAGTTGGCCCTCAAGAAAAAGCAATAATGCTCAATGGCTGGAAACTTTACAGCAACCAGGCTTTCTGGGAATGTCTGCAAAAGTTCAGAGAAAAGCATAAAAAAAAGCCAATCCCACGTACTTTTGGATTAAAGCAGACATTTAACAAATTTTTCACACAATTACTTACAATTTTCTATTTATTCCCCTCTAATTTTGAACAAACAAATTTGAAGCAGGTGGCTGAGTTTGAGTCAGTTCACAGAGGGCTCGCTCATGTCCAAAACCAGTTTACCTTTCCTCAGGTCAGACAGCCAGCAGAGCCAAGTCAGTACGTCACAGGAAGCAACTGCTGATGTAACGTTTTTCTTACCAGTTGACAAAACACAAAAAGCTGTTCTAAATGTGGCACTGGCTCTAAGAATCCTTAATACATGTTTGTCCAAAAAGGACAATAGCTTTTCTTTTTGTTTTGCTCTGCTTTTTATACTTCTTTCAGTGTTCTCATTCTGTCCTTACTTCCTCTTTACGAATTCACCTTTGGAAATTTTGCCAGACGGTGTCATGCTGTATTGCAGTTTGATGCTACAATCGTGATGATGTCACATGGTTCCAGTCACAGATACATGAACCAGTAGCAGATCACTGTGGTTTATGGTCTCACAAAAATGGTTATGAATGAATGAATGAATGAATGAATGAATGAATGAATGAATGAATGAATGAATGAATGAATGAATGAATGAGCCTGTTTGTGGTCACTGTATGAGGTCTGAAATAATGGACAGATAGGTTTGATAAGAGACTCTCATGCTGTGATCACCTTGAGTTTAAGTATCAGTTTCACTTCATAAACAGTGAAATGCAACAATTATTCCTACAGCTGCCACAGTAATGCAAAACATTGATTGTTGCAGCCATTATGCTGTTTAAATAATAAGCTATGCAATAGCCACTAAATCGAATAATAGTTTTCAAGTAAACATGTATGTTGCGTAAAATATTACACTTTCAACTGTAGTTTTAAAACTGCATTACCTTAATGAGGACTGTGCATCACACACCGACTGTCAGTGTTTTTGGTGACCAAAAATATTTGCAAAACGCTGAATTTGTCTCTGTCATAAAGAAAGAAAAAGGTACATTATTTGACTTCTTTTAGCCAGTTGACCAGCAGAGAGTTATAGGATGCTTTATGCAACAGGAGCAATACTTTGGCACAAACTAGGTTTTCACATCGTTTTCCCTTTTCCGATTTGACATAAAAATCAGATTAACCAGCAATCGTGTTCGATATTATTATTAATAGCAACTATGAAATTTGTCAAAATGTTGAAATAAGCTGCACTTTAAACAAACTACAACCTATAACTATAGCAACCACAAGCTGAAGTTTGGAAAACAAGGTTAAGAGAGGCCAAACATTTAGAAAGTTTCTGATCCCAGTGGCTTTCTTAAAAACCAAAGTGAGTTCAGTCAATTTTGGCAAGTAGTTACTTTAGGATCAGACTTTCATCTCACCCGTTGGTGAATGACTTGGCAAAAGAGAAGAAGAGTGTAGTTTTAGGGTTTAGACTAGGCATGCAAAATATTGCATAATCTTGCAATGGCGATAATATGAATCGATACATGTTGTGACAATTTTTTCCATCCTCTCTTTATCGCTGATAAATGCTTTCAACACTCTGTGACCTTCAGCATTTTGGACCAACTCAATTGTGTCCAATGTAAGCATGTGCTGTTGAAAGACTCTGTAAAACAGGCTGTTACACCGACGTGTACAATGGAAGTTCATAACACTTGGAATATCTTAGCCAACACTTACTGCACTCCTAACGGTTCTGTCCGATATGAATATTGCACAAGATGATGATAGATTCATGAAACATTGAGCAGCCCTAGCAGAGGAGAAAAGACACACTTCTATGCAAAAGTGGGGAAAAAAAATAAAAATACCTTGAAATATCATACACAAGCCAAGCCAGAGGTGGTTATTCTGGTGATATTTACAGAAAATTACAGTAAAACATATTCTGATAAGTCAAATTTACAAACAGACAAGAAATTTTAAGGAGCAGAGCAATGATTCTATGATCTGCTTTTCTACAAATTTGACTTGGATTTCAAACTTTTGCCTTCAATGTACAAACAATTGTTTACTGCCAGTTAAATAACCACTAAACTTTTTCTATTATATTAACTGTATCAATATCACGTGTGTTTTTATTTTTGTCACACACTCTGACATGCAACACAGTGTGTTTTACATGTTCCTGTATTTATGCAAAACGGACACGTTCCTACAGTAATGCTACAGACCAACAAGAATTCCTGTTTTATGTGAATATTTTCGTTGCAATAAAAAGGTGGCTTGGCAAAACTTTAATTTTGACTGGATAAAAATTAATCAGTCTTGAAACTTAACATATGAAGCCATCATCGTAAGTTGAATATGTAAGTTGAATATTTATGACTGGTATCCATTGGTTTACTGCCTGCCAACAGAATTTGTTTCTGAGTTAATTTTCAAATTAAAGTACCACAGTCTAAGAGCTATAAAGGTCACGAGTCCGATTTAGAAGAAAAAATGGGCAGTAAAAATTTGAAAACAGATTTTTGCATGAAATACTTATACTGATGTAATCATAAGACAAGAACTCAGTGAGGGATGCAAGTTTACTCTGTGCTGTTGCTATAGGGACGGGAAACACTGTGCTGTTTACTGTACACCAGGAAACGTTGATAAGCATTTGTTATTTCCGATAAAAAAAAAAAAATAAAAAATAAAAAACTCCACCTGGTGCTTCCAAACACCAAACATCTGATCACTGGGATTTTTACGTTCACTTTCAGTTGAATTAGGGTATCCATAAATATTAGGTTTATATAATTCAAAATATTAATATAACGCTCCATTTATTGAGCTTTTATCCAAACATGTCCACGTTTGTATTACTTTAATGTAAGAAATAATATATATATATATATATATATATATATATATATATATATATATATATATATATGTTACAATAAAATTCTAAGTCAGTATTGCCCCATTCTCCAGTACATAATTCAATAAATAAAGTTTATATTTTTTGTTTTTCCTCTTTTTTTTCTTGCTGCACTAAGCCATTATCTGAAATGCTGCATCTCAAGAACTGGAAACTCATTTGCTCAGCAGTCCATAACAGTCCAAAAAGGGGAACTGAAAGAAACCTTAACCCAAAGAACCACAATGAAGTCTGTTACTGACGGCTTTTTATATGATGACTCAAACATCAGAGATTCACAGATCGGTTTTTTTTTTTTCTTCTTTTTTTCCTGGCCAGCAGTGATTTCAGGTTTTCTGGTGTTTTTAATTAAACAGGAAAAGCAACGATTGCAGGAGCACATCATTTCTTAAGCTTATGTCCTTAGACTCGTTCTGATTTGTTCCAAACTTTAAGATAAAAAATCCATCAGGAAAGGTGCTAATAGTTTCTGTGTTTAGAAACTGAAAAGGGGTGCTTTCATTTTCTGCGGACTTGGTCCGCAACACGCTGAGACAAATGGGAGACCATTTTGACTTGGACAGTGCTGGAAATCACACAGATGAAACAAACGTGACGACAAATAGAAGCTTGGTGCAACAAAAATAAAGTCTTTCCTACACTTTATGTGTGCAACTTGTTTGCACACATAAAGCAAACGAGTTGCTTTAGGTACTGCAAATGTCTGTATGAATCCAATCCAGACCTTAATGTCGATACCCAAAGATCAGACCCCAACAGCTGACTCAGTGACCTCTGTTAATGCACTTCTCCTTGGATGCATGTCATGGTTTGAACTGTTTTTTTTTTTTTTACACACTTGCCAGCCACTGTTAGATACACCTGTTCAATTGGTTAACATGAACAGCAAGTAAGCCAATCACATGGCTGCAACTTGATGTTGTTAGCCTTCCAGTATTGGAGAGGACAACTTTGTAAAATCCAAATCGAGTACCAAAAAGAATTTAAGTGAGCTTAGGCATGGCGTGAGTGATGGCAGACAGGCTCATCAAGTATTTCAGAAACCACTGATTCACTGTCACTTTTGTGCACAACCATCTCTTAGCGTTGCTGACGATGTAAAAAAAAAATTGTCAGTTTTAAAAAGAGAACAGGGGGACAAGTATAAGACAACAGAATGCAACTGTAGCTGGTTACCACCAAGGAATACAAAAACAAAAAAACAAAAAAAACACACACACATCTCTGAACGAGCATCATGTCAAACGTTGAAGCACATGGCAGAAGAGGAAGAAATGAGTTGACTACGTTCAGGAAACCGAGCCTACAATCTGCACAGATTTGTCAGACTTGGACAATAATAGATTGGAAATGCATTGCCTGCTCTGTGGAGTTTGGATTTCAGCTCCAGATTGTAGGGTCAAAATTAGAGCAACTGTTAATGCATAAGGCAGTGCAGCCGTGATTCAACAGTTTAGAAAGGCAGTGGTGGTATTATGGGGAGGGGACATTTTTTTTGGTACACTTTGGGTATTCTGGTGCTAAATAGCCTCAGTATTGATCAAATCATCTTAAACAGTTTTTTTTTTTTTTAACATGACAAATTCAAAGTACTCCAAGAGCCTCCACAATCAACAGCTCTCAATGCAAAAAAGCACCTTTGGTGAAATGGGGGATTCACACAACTGCTGCATGTCATCGTGTTAATACGAACTAACCTGTTTCAGGGATTTTTCAGACACTTTGTTTATTCTATGGTATTTGAGTTTACCAGTCAAGCAAAATGTCATTGTGTGCATGTCAGATGAATCCTGGGTTTCAACATGTAAGACACCTATAACATGTTGCAGAGCAAATTGAGGAAAACAATTTAAGATTGCATAGACACATACTGCCCCTTTTATTCCCTGAATAACTGACTGACTTAGAAAAAAATGTTCATTTGATGTTCTGTTGGGCTTAATTCCCAAGTTGCTCATAATAAAAAAAAAAAGTGAATGTGCAAACCTAATCAGACAACCCTGTAACAAATAAGGGGAAGAAGTGAGGCATCAATTAACTCATTTTCTCCAACAGCTGCAGCTCAGAGCAGCAACTTCTGCAGTCTGACCTCGTTCACTTCCTGCCTCACAGGAAACATGCTGCGCGGCTCCGCCCTGCGCTTCCTGTTCCCCAAGTCTTTACTTGCGCGCGCGCGCGCGCACACACACACACACACACACACACACACACTTTAGTTCTGCTTAATGTACGCTTCTCAATCCCAAAAATAATCCAGCTGATTAACAGCATCAAGAAAAGAAAAAAAGTTCACAGCTCAGGATCTTTTGATTCCTGTGTAAAACTCAGAAATCAAAATGAGAACAAAAGCTTCCAAACCAAGACAGCATCCTAGACTGCAGATCTACTGGGTCTCTGCTCTTGAATCACAACAGGAGACCGAGCCAATGAAAACGCAGCAACGTGCAGATTGAAAAACAGCAGGACTACACATGTGCCAGGGCGGAGCCACACTGTAATCCAGAAGTTACAGCGTTAAGCAAATAGCTCAGCCGTAAAAAAAATATATGTATATGGGAAAGCTGTATTTAAGGTCCCCAAGAGAACAGAGAGACGCCCTCTCCAGAAGCTGTTATTGTCTCAAGTTTTCATTTCCACTGAGTCTTTAATCAAACCAGAAAGGAAAGGTTAGGGCTTTTTTTCCCCACCACCTCTGCTCTCTTCAGATCTATAGCAGAAGAATGACAGAGAGAATACGTGAGAACTTAATGGTATGGAAATCACAAAAACAAAACTTAAAGCGGGCAACGTCAAGCAAGACTTACTTTTCTGTATCTCTTACATCTGATCTGATTTCCTTGTATGGGAGGTGTGAACCCTAACGTGTGTGTAGTATTTCACAAAGAAGCAAAAAGAAGAAAAAGAAAAAAAAAGCAGAAAAACAGGAAACCAACCTGCTGCAACTGGCAGCCCTTGTGGGCAGAACTGAGACGGTGCATGGGCTCCGGCCCACAGCTCTGTCTGCTTCAGAGAGCAACAGGAACAGAGACTCTTTACGCCAGACGCACAAAAAAGAAGCTCACTTTTTGGACACAGTGCAGACAAAAACCTTCGTCATAAGACACTGTTAACGTACAAATCATGGCACACATCAAAGCCTTTTCTTTTTTTTTTTTTTTAGAAAAGCAGTCTATGCGTCTACCTCCGAAAGTAAGGCTTAGCGAAGCAGGGAGAAAGGCTTACAGTTCAGGCATGTTCCTCCCACCACTAACCGACAGGAAAACAAGCAGCAGAGCCTTTCAACATGACTACACTTGTTATCACCTCTGAGCTAATTCTTTCAACACCCTCTTCATCGTTCACCAAATTTCTGTTTATATCCGGATTGTTGCGTAGCAAGGGACTTCTATTTTTCTGACCGCATGGTATTTTAAAAATACTACTCCTCCAACTATGTACAATCAAATAAGCAATTTCATTTACTATCGCCAAGTCCAAAAAAAAAGACCACGCCTACATCTCAACTCTACACTGTTCTTTTTCCCTTTCAGATTTTTCCCTGTTTAAAAAAGAAAAATCTTTGGATTGAGAGCTTAGAAATTTGTATAGCCAAGTAAACAATTACGACAAACTGAAATTGAATGAATATAAAATGCAACTAATTATTTTAAATAACTTAATAAACTGAAGCTAAGTGCTGCGTCGACAGGCGGTAAGTGATACAGGAATGTTGACAGCAATTCTCCCCAAAACAAACTAGCTCAGGTAACATACTAAAAAGGTCATTAAGGTAAAAGAAATGGAAGAGTAATGTCAAAGAGAGGAGAGCTCCGACTGCTATGGGAGAACGACCAGCTGCACTCTGGCTACGTTCAATGTTTTGCCATTATAATTCGATGTGCTGTTTATGGTTTACGGTATTTCAAACTGCTGGTACCACATGAATATGCGTTTTGTTGGGATCTGTAATAAATCATGTCAAATGGGGAGGGAAGATGTAATGGAAAAAAATATACTTTTAAAGATTTATATTATTGAAACATCTATTAAAGAAATTTTATGAAAAGCAGCCAGAAAGTTGGAAAACAATTTGGTGCATTACCGCCACCTTATGGAAGTCTGTGTAGCGCATTACGACCAGGTGCTGTTGGGAGGGAAAAGAAGGAACAAAACAAAACTCAATATCGGTTCAAATCCACACCTTTATTACTATTTGAGTATTTAAGCCCTCAGTGCTCATTCTTACAGTGGGGAGAGATATTCTCTCAAACATAGTGGGACCACAAACCTGGTGTGAATCCACAACAAAGACTAAACTAGCTCTACCAGCCAGACACAAATGCCAGTTGGATAGAATCAGACTGAGTAAAAATATCACAGTCTTCCCAGAAAAAGCAAAACATTTTGCATGATTTCATTTTTTTTTGTTTTGTTTTTTTTGTTTCGTGCACCAATAAGTGGGTGAGGAACACAAACTCCGGTGTCATGGGCATTTTCTCTGGCACCTCACTGAAAGTAGTTGAGGTAGCCAATAGGCTGCATTTTGGTAGCAGCCTATTCCATCGATCAAGCATTCCCCTCACAGGTTCCAAGAAAAATATAGAATTTCACAAGTAAACATCCATAAGTGTGCTGTACCTTTCCTCATTTGAAATCAGACGTGCCACACACATGAAGCTTCAGAGAGAAGCTGATGCCAAAAACCCAGATCCATTTCAATTCTGGTTCTTCAACTGTATCTGAAGTACCAAAGGTGCCGGGTGTGGCATCTCAGTTTACACTCACTCACCGTCAAGTCTGCCAAAACATTATTCAGAGGTCCTATCACCAATGAATAAACTTCTGGTATTGTACGATTACAATACCAGAAGTGTGTCACATTTTATGCAATATGCGACATACTTCATATCACTTTTGCAAGTTTTTTTTTTTTTTTTTTTTTTTTTGCCCAGTTGAATTAGACAAGACACTCCCAATATTGAAGAAGAAAAGGCACCAAAAAGAGAAGTTACACCCTAAAATAAATAAATACTCTCGGCATTTGAATGTCAATATCAGTTTCTTGCTTTCGGTTCTTGTGCACCAGCTCCGCTCTGGATTGAGCAGCAGCTCCCTGCATGCCTGATCGTTCCTGATCCAACTGTAACAGTTAACTGAGGCCTGGTCCCACCCTCCCTCTCTCTCTCTCTGTTATCCTACTCAATATTCCCTGGCTAAAAAAAGGAGCCTCAGTGTGGGAGCACACCAGGCTGAGGCCCCACAGAAAACCACATAATTACAAATCACAATAAAGCCCTCAGTGTTGTGTCCGTGCCAAAAGCTCAGCTGCATACGGCTAAGCTCCAATGCAAAGCAGCAGCCACCCCCAAATCCTACCCCACCTCCACTTTGTGTACTAGTGAGTCACATCATGCTGCGACAGACGCAGTTGTTTCCATCACCCTAAATAGCCATCAAGACTTCAACTGACCAAGTCAGAGAAAAACGTAGCCTTTCTGAGCGTTAGCTGTTATGAGGAAGTTTGTTTTCTTTTTTTTTTTCCTGCCATTTACGTCTCATTTGCATCTTGTAAAAAAATGGTTCAAAAGCAGCTATAGAAACTTAACTGGCCTGGGCTTCTCATGTGTCTGACTCTGCAGGTGTGTTAACTTTTTTAAAGTGCACAGTTTGTCCACCACAAACACCAGCTGTTTATCTAGTGCTTGGTACAACACGATATAGAAATATGCAAACGATGCTGGAGCCTGACTGGCTTAAAAAGCTCTGGGAGGATTCTGGTTGTAATCGTTATCCATCAGTCACTATTAGAGGAAATTAATATGTTTTAAAGCAGTAGAGGGTTTGAGTCTGTGTGTGTGTGCGGTCATCCTTATCTTTCTCTTTTCAAAACGTCACATCTGATTAAAGAACCAACAAGTCATTCTTTCGCCACCACAGTGGTATAAAACATGTTTTCACTTAAAAAGGAAAGGCTAAAAGAATCAGATTAAATGTTTTTTTTTTTTTTTTTTTGCAATTCAGCTCTACGTTGAATAAAACGCAGTAATAAGCTCCAGAAAACTCATTCTGTATATTAAATCAATCAATGTAACATTTTCTGAGTGAAAAGTCTGTGTTTCCACTGGGAAACACTTAAGTATTTTTTCATTGCTGTCTTAATAACAGCAGTCACTCTGTAGAACAATCGATTGCTGTAATCGTAACAACCACTAATGCAAAGAAAATATTCCTAACAGAAGTAGTACATGAATATGTCTACATATTCTAAAAGATTTATTTTTAATTGCACATACGTCTCCTTTTCTAAACACGGAAGAGCAGCAGACATAAAACCGGCAAAGCCGCTCCCCTTGATTAGTTTATTGCTACATCAACTTGCAGAGATTGGAGTAGAGATAGAGTCCACTATTGTGGTGTTGATAAGTCGACAGTGGCAGGTGAAGAGACTTTCCTGCTGCACAAACCAGGTTCATCATTGACAGAGAATGTTGACCCTGAAGGCTCGACCTTTAGCAATTATTTCCCACTTGTTCCGAAAGCATTTACCTTATTACTTGAAACTGACCCTTACTCCTCATACAGCTAAATAACAGGTTTCTTTCTCAGACTTCCATCTTTTGCTGCAACTTTCTTCCCGTTAAAAGGCAGTAGTTCTTCTCCACTGTCTCTAAATGCTTGGTCGGGAAAATGAATTGCTGCAAAGTCGGTGATTTAATGCAAACGGCTCTGCATCTTTAGAACGACAACCTTTGATCTGCAGCCATTCCAAGAATATAAGTAATGGAATCATATTTAACTCTATGAAGGTTCATTCTGATGTCACTATATAATTTGGCAGATTTAAAATAAAAGTAAAATTAGAGCCAATGTAAGTTGGATATGATTATCTTGCACAGAACCTTGAAGTGGCATTTTTTGCTATTTGGTCAAATATAAACTGAATAGAGCGAATGATTTAACACCATTTGCAGAAAAGATTTTTACTTTTCTGTTAAATTCTTTATCAATGGGTCTCAAGCAAATTAAGCAGGAAATCTGGTTCAGTAATTGATAAAAACTGGTATCCCAAAAGGTTGCTGAAAGCTATATTATAATCAAAGTTGTCCCACCTAGAATAGCTTTTTTTTTTAACCCGATTCGGCTAAAGATCAGACATTTTTCAAGCAATTGTTCCGACTCTTTCGATCTGAAAGGCAAAGTTAAAAAAGTCAATAGGTTTTGGTGAAAAATCTGAGAACTACCTTTAAGCATGAACCCTCAGTTAAACTGCAACCCTGGTGGTTTGATAAAAGCAAAGCATAAAGGCTGGGAAAGATAGGAGCCAATTTCTCTGTCAAACTGATAAATGTTCTCAAAATTAATCCCTTTAATGCGATTTCCTTTATTACACATCTCCAACAACCACAGAATGGGTCGATACAGTACCACAGCAGCCACATTTGCCACAGAATAAGAAGCCCTTTTTTATTTTATTTGTTTTCCTTTCTCATGCTCTGTGTGTAGTGTAGCGCTCTGCAGCAAGTCACCGACTGGTTTGTCTTTTTATTTGGCATTTCAAGCCACAGTTAAAATGTCACCATTCTGTGTCATCATTCAGCCATTATTACAACCTGCACATTTTTCCTGAAAGGTGCAAAGGTTGAAAATCAGAGTATAGGACTGTAATCAAGATAATTATAACTTTTATGATCATTTGCTTCAGCTCAAACCTGTGGTTAAGTTAAATCTCCATTTTTATTGACATTTAAATATATACATTTACTCTCCCTTACCTTTCTCCAATATTTAAATATTGATAAGCATCTTCAAACTGCTTTTTATCTCTCATCGTCAATGGCCGGTAAGGTGCTTACCACATAGTAGGCGTGCTGCCATCATCCCCCCACCCACCACCACCTTTAGAGTAAAATAACCACAACTGTAAGCCTGCAAGCGAAAGCATCAATTTAACATTCAGCTGATTGTGGCATGAAATTCCTAATATTGTAGAGAGACACTACTATTTTCCATTTATTAGTTTTCTTAACCTGTGGCTCACTGAGAACACTGAATGGAAATAAAGTGAAAAGCAAACAAAGCTCCGTTGGCCTGAGGTGGAGTTGTTGCAATTTTAATTCTTTAAGTGGAAAGTGCAAAAATATCCAGACATGCAGAGCAGGACTTAACTTGGTTTGCACTACGCACAAGTAAGACCCGAAGTGGAGTCTCTCATTTAACAAAAAGATCCAAATCCAAAGCAAATGGCTAGAAATTTCCTCATATCTTGTAAGAGTCTTCCAACTGGTAAATTGAATGCTCTGCAGGATCCTGGTGAACCAGAACTCAAGGGGAGGAAGAAAAAAAAAAAACAGAAAACATGTGTCAGCAAGAGCCTTATTATAGCATCTAGCCTTAAACTGATGAAATCATTTCAAGGAAAGTAAATATGTATGAAAGGAACAAACATACTAATGCTCCTGGGAATTTCCCACAGCTTTCTGCAAGTCACTGCTAATGCTGGGATGTGTGTTTTTAGTTGAAACAAATGGGAAAAAAAAAAGAAGAGGAGAAAAAGAAACAAGGCGTTACTTAGCTTTAAAATAAATAAGCGTGAGATGTTTTTAAGTGTAAGCCCTACAAAAACAACAACAAAAAAATCAAATCAACTAAGACTTTGCTATAGTAGCATGAGACTCACTTTGCATGCATGACCTAAAGTACACCAAGCAGCAAAGTGAAAACGGTCTCTAAACTGCCGGCAGGTTTAATTTAAAACCTCCAAGAGGACATAATCCCGATCGGTAAAGAGAGCCTGTGAACAGCTGAGTCAGTCTTTCTGTGGCAGCTCCCTTCAAGATGAAACCTCAGGTGATGGTCTGGCTGATAAAGACCTTTACCTTTCTCCATAAATCCTCCCGGCGTGTCATTCTTCAAACAAAATTAGTCATAAACAGACAGATGTGTCAACAATTTCTGTTGGTCGGTCTCTCGAGAGTTAATGAGATACCATAATCAAATAAATGTCGATGCGCCGGTGGCGTCAAACGCCAGGCAAGTTCTCCCATAAATCTCAGTGAACACACGCGGTATTAATATATGGCTTTGAAGACAATATCTTCTCGTTCAATATTTGCAGCACAGCTTCATATTTCCTGATGACGATATGCCCGCAGTTTAAATATGGGCTTGCTGATGTTTTCGCATTGGCAACTCATTTTGCTTCTGCGAATGACCGCTCAGACCAGAGGGTTCTTAATAAGACACACAGACGAGCGTTCAGTTATGGCAGTGTCGCCACATGCGGAGACCCTGTGGGAAGGAGACACAGCGACGTGCTTTGACAAGCAAAACTAATAAATCACCATCAAGTGTTGAAGTTGCAAACAACGCGAGCCTGATGCTAATAAGATGTAAATGCTTCCACCGCTGCCGTCCACATTTTCCCCATTTCAAACTCGTTGGCTACGACTGTCCTTCATCTCCTGGGAAATAAACAAACAAACAAAAAAAAAAAACTGTGCAATGTATTTATTTGGATGTTTTTTTGTGTGACTTAAGCCTACAAGTCTTATATCTTGCGTACAAAACTTCACACACAAGCTGCACATGCCCCAAGCCAGTATGTGCTCCCACATTTTTCCATTCGACAGTTTGCTCCTTCCTGCTTTGTATTTTTTTTTTCTCCACTGGAATGGAAACAAAAACACACCACAGTGCAAATCAAATGCTGTGCCCCTTCCAAATATCTATTTTAGTCTTAAACAAGATCGGTGAGGTTTTGATGATTTCTCCTTTAGTATCACAGCGAATACTTTTTTTAAATGTCAAAGTGGCACAATCCTTGACTGACCAAAGAATCTGCAACTAAACAATAACATCGACTTCATGATGATGTAACCTACAATGTCTTGCTAAAAAATGTTCCCCTCCCCAACTCTTTTCAATGTTTTCTTTCACTAAAACTAACTTAGCATAGTTTAGCAACACAAAAGTAGTCCATATTTACTGAAAGAGGGGCAAATTAGTTTTTAGCTCTCTACACATTAAAACCTGAAAAACGTGATGAAATCTGCCCCATGAATCAAGTTGATCTCTCAACCAATAACGACTGTCATGTCAACAAATTCTCCAACCTGAGCAGTGAGTCTCTGCAGCTGCTCCAGAGTTACCATGGGCTTTTTTTAGCTGCTTTTCTGGTTATTGCTCTGTGTAGACACGTGTCATTTCTCTGAGATTTTTAAAGTTTGGTATGTTGCTAAAATAACATTGTTTTGAAACGCTCCACAGTTTTCTCTCTGGCCCGTCTGCTATGTTTCTTGGTCATTATTTTTAA
The DNA here is from genome assembly GCF_000485575.1 of Poecilia formosa. Lineage (NCBI taxonomy): Eukaryota > Metazoa > Chordata > Actinopteri > Cyprinodontiformes > Poeciliidae > Poecilia > Poecilia formosa. Next base: position 834,768 of record NW_006800199.1, on the reverse strand, counting down.
AATATGTGAGAAAACTATATAATGTTTTTAGCCACTATACAGTTACGCGTGGTGTATGCGTCTTGGTGTAGCACATAAAATCCTTTTAAAGAAAATCTAACATATTTGTTGTCAAAAAATGTGAGGATTTCTGAGGAACAGAACACTAACAGATGAGTTTTTGCCCCCAAAAAATACAGTGTTAATATTTGACACTTGCGAAAGAAAAATTAGAAACGAAAAAAAAGTTGCTCCCTCTCTCTAGGCAGCTGCGTGCGGCCTGTGGGCCAGAACCGTACAACTGACACAGGATGGGTGTGCTGGTTTCCTCTACCAGTCAAACAAAAGACTTACATTTACTTCTTTTACATGCAACCAGCTAAAAGAGGAAGTGACAGTGGAGGAGGATGGGGGTTGGTGGGTGAAGGACTGCAACAGGAAATGATATCAGCCACATCCGGCAGAGTCTGCAGCCTTGATCACAAACGGTGAAACCAAAAAAGCAGAGAGAACAGCAGTGGCACTGTCTCGGTGCAACCAAGAAGAGTTTAAGGAGCCAAATAAAAAAAAAAGAGGCACTGGAGAGTTAACTCAATACAAGCAAACTCTGATATGGGAAGCAGCTGTTTGTGTTGGCGTTCTTATACTAGATAACTCGCATCAACAGAAGATTTTAATTAGAAAAGATTTAAGTTTACCAACAGAATGCGTGGCAGGAGTCTTTGGACGGCAACACAATATTGCTGAGAATGCTTTGCTCCAACTGGGAAACGCGTCCAGAGAGCTGCTGAGGTTATCAGAAAAGGCATAAGTAGGTGAGCATTTCTGATGTTCCACACAGCCCAAACCTGAATGTGTTTACAGAAAAACCTTCTGACGAGAAAGAGGCAACTCTGGTAGGGTGCGTACTGCCGCAAAAATAATTTAAACACTTCAGTTGCAGTTGTTGCGTTGCATGTGTAACAACATGATCACAGTGAGCGCACTGATCAGTCCTGATACCCAAATTGAATGTCACGTCTAAATTTTAGGAATACAACATGAAACCAGTGCTGCGCTAACAACATGCACAACGTCGGCTTTTGTGGTCTACCCCAAGCCTCCATCGACCCACAGGAAGTATGTTCTCATACCTCCTACCTTAATCGCCCATAAAGACCTGCTAAACTTTGATCCCTTTCATGACAGCAGGAAGCTGGGTTCCAATCGTCTGCCGAGCGCTTCCTGTCTCAAAGTGTACTTTAACTGTCCTGACCTGTGTAATCTCAACGCAGAGCGTGCAGGCTCGGCCCTGAGGGAACCCCGGAGCAACGGGCCCGCTAGAGCAGAGCGCTGACAAGATAACCCTGTGAGGATGGAGGAGATTGAAGCAAACTCATTTCCCATGACGGAAAAGAAAAGAAAATGGATTGCATGACGGCAGAAACGGGGATAATGGTTCACTGCATGGGTGCTTGGTGACAACCAACCTCCAGATGTCCCACTGGACCAAAAGGCGCTTAACACATAAGAAGGAAACCTGATATGGTGATGCTGTAAGAAGGCTTGTTTGAAAGAACATTTACAAAGACCAAATGCTATAACACCAGAGAGCTTCATTTATTTAATAAAAAATAAATAAAGCTATTTGTTAGGTTTGTTTCAGCTAATGGTTTCATGAAGCTACACTTTAGCACCCAACACGTTGTCTGGCATGTCGAGCCTCTCTGGGATTTAGAGAAGAAGCTCAAAGACCAGCAGCCATGTGGGAAAGTCTTCAGTCAGCAGGAGGAATGTGGGGAACTTTTAATCATTGCCCTGCTAAAGAATATTTGCTGTGAGCCCTCACTCGTTTTGTATTTTTAATCGTTTCAAAAAGCACTAAATAATTTGAGTCCATTTACCACTTAGTCTAAAGACGATGCTGATGAGCTAATCAATGATGTTTGCAATATGCCAATAATTATCAGTAGAACCATTTTCAAAAACTGCTCGTACGGTTTGCAGCGAGAGGTTGACAGCCAATGAGACTGTGATGACGTTGTATTACTTTTATGATTTACTTGTACCAACACTGTCAGAAATTTCACAAAACATTGTGATAAAACTACATCCACGTTGCCCATTGATGCACCAGAAAAATCTCACTCCTACATTCACCCACAGAGTGGAAATATTTACCAGATTTTTAACAAAAGTACACTTTTGTTAAATCATTACGTTTAAATTGGACCAAAACACAACATTTCAGAACAGCTATCTTAGAGGTGTTTTTTTTAATAAAACTTACTCAAAGGACCATTTATTTACAGTTTGATTAGATATAATAATAATAATAATAATAATAATAATAGTTTATTTACTGTATGATTGACACAACAACAATGAACAATCTTTACTGTATGCGTTACTCCAAGAGTAGAGTCCAGAGTTTTCATCCTGGAAGTCAGACCATGTTTGGTGGGGAGGTTGTGCATTCATCCCGAGTTTCCTGCACCTTATTAAACATTTGAAATCTGTCAGAACTTTGCAAGAACCCCACATCCTCAGTCTTAAAATGCAGTCCCTGAATGTACCCCGTGTGCTTCTGTGGAGCGTCTCTAACACAGCAGGAGGAAGGAAGGAAGGAAGGGACGTGGACTGAAGAGTGGAGGTGGGAATTAAGGCAGTGGTGATTTTTTTATTTTTTTTATTTTTTTTAAAGCTATCACCATATTCAGAGCAGAAAGGATAGCGTAGCGGTTCAGTCTCTGTGGACCTGCACTGAGACGGGCAGTCTGCAGGAGCTGGTCTTATCTTCAGAGCTCTCGCTGTAATTGCAGGATATTCAGCCTCTTCGCAGACACATTCACGGCCCTGCCTGCCAGTGCGTCATGCAGCTAATTGGGCAGTGCTGTGGTGTAGACTGTTGAGTAAACACGGTCAAGTCATCAAAAAAACATATATAGCGCAACAGCTCATTTGAGAAATTTCAGAATTGCCAGGATTCCTGTCGAAACAAAGATTCCATCACTCGAGGAGCGTCCTCCCTGGAGAGCAGACATATTTATTCTTCAGGAACGCTTCGGGGAGGATGGTTTCCACTGCAGAAACGGGGACCTCTATAATGAGCCTACTGTAATTACACCCGACACCCACTTAAGCTCTGCCTGTGACTTTAATAAGAGGGAGATGCTCAGTGTCTGCACAGTGCTGACCGCAGGAGAACATGTCACCCCGTGAAGTCATTCAGCAGGTCAGTCTGCAGTAAATAAATGACCACATGAAAGCCTGCAGGTTGGACTCTATGCGCTGCTAAAGTTTAATACCGAACTTGATTCAGGACGAAAAACAGGCTGATAACATGGCATTTTTATGAACAATTTCTCCTGTTTGTAGAGAACATCCACAACTTCTAGAGATAAAGGAAGGAGGAATCCCACCTCAGTTACTGCCCACCCGGAAAAGAGGTGATGAACTGACTTAAAAAAAAAAATAATATAGTGCTGAATTCACTTTGGCGGTTTTCAGTGTCATCGATTCCATAGTCGCAACTCAAAATGTGGTACCTCTATTTGTAAGAGCGCAACAACAATCACAGTGACAAAATCAAAATTACGCCACCTCTTTGCAAAACCGTCCTGATTTTAGCCTTTACAGCATCGCATGTCGGCAGCTGCAGCCTCCAAGAGCTGGTTTTTATAGAATCGAGGGCACGGCTGCGGCACTGAATCGCCCATAAACCGATACTGATATGTAGCACGTTAAACACGGCGTGTCATTAAAAACAGTGCCGTCCTTCCACTTGTTTTACAAACTTGAAACAAGCGCCTTCTATTTTAAGAACCTAACCAGAATCCCTCCCATATTCCAGTGAGTTTTCCTGCACGTGCACAGTAACATGTAAACATATTGAGGGCATGTTCAGTGCACCGCTAACAGATTCGTGGTAAAAAGCTTCTGGACTGCGCGCCCGCAGGAGGCTTGTTTGCATGCAGTCGGTATAGAGACGTATTTACATAACAGCACAGTCTGTCACACCTCACAGCAAATATCTCTGTTTACTACGGAGGCTGTGAGGAGTGGAGGGGGGGGGTGATGTACTTTGAATTTGCACAGCTTATGCTGAATTGCGCACCTGTTGTTCCCAAAACAGAGCAAAATTAACCTAAGTGTTCTTGTAAGGACAAACGAGACGTTGGACGTCTTCCTGCTAATGACGACTCCAACCTCCGACGGCAGGAAATCCTCACTGGTCACATTAACTAATGGCTTTTTTTTTTTTCTTATATTTTCCTGAGGGACAACAAATAAGGGAAAACAATCTCACATCGCCTTCTCTTTCTTTTTGGGTGAGGAAGATTAGGCCAGAGCCGTTACCTTGGAAACCCCTAATTAAATTTACTTGTATATTGAGGGGGGGGGGGAACATTTCATTTCAATTAGGCTTTCTGCAGTCGGATTTCAGTGATTCGCTGAAGGGGGGCAGCGACTCGAGAGAGCCGACTGAAAACGCAAGAAATGAGGCTTGCACTTAAACCGAAACCCCGCAGCGCAACTCAGAGTCGTATGGGGTTATGGGGATGCTATTGTACCAGAGAGCTTAGAAAAACAAGTGATGTGACACCTCCTAAAGGATGTAACACCTCTATCCTACATCCTTCACCCAGGGCAGGAGTGTTGTTTCAGCGGCAGCTGTAAGCTATTGCATTCTGTAGCCTGAGAATTATGAGAGGATAATAAGAAACGTTTTAAAAACTTGAATTTAATACAGAGGACTATAGTTAAACTAAACACTTAACACAAGTTATCTGAACTTGCTTTGTGCGCCTTTGACACACCTGTCCTTAACTGCACCCGACGTTTACCGTTTACAGTGAAACCTTTCGAGGACAGTCCAGGTTTATTTCCTAGTTCGAGCTTCACGAGCAAAGACAGGATTTTGCAATTGCACAAGAAAAGATGGAGTGGGGTGGGATGGGGAACACAAACTCTCCTGTAATTGCCCCAACCCTCGCTCGGTGAAGTAGACAGTAATTACTGATGTAAGACCTGCTCCACAGAGCTGACTGTGTAATTAGCCCTCTATCCGAGGGCACAACTTAACCCAGCCTCCTCTTCAGAGAACCAAGAGAGGAAGAGGCGGTGTGCGTTCACCATCGATCTGAGATCGATGATCTGTGTTCCGTCAGGAAACAAAAACAATAAAAGAAAAACATACTTGTGAGAGTCGACGTTTCAAAATGAGCTGCACTGACTGATTCCTACGTTAAATCAAAGTCTGGTGCACAAATTCAACCCCAACCAGTTCATGCGCACGACGTCGTAAGGAAACCCGTTATATGGCAGCCACACCAACACCAACGTGATAGACCAACATAAATCAGAGCACATTTGTGAAGAGGAAGGAAAAGATGCAAAACAAAATGTTTAAGAACATGTTTGGTATGCATTTAGATTTCACCTCCTTTACTTTGACACCCCTAAATAAAATCCAGTGCAAGCAATGGCCATCAGAGGCTGGCCAATTATGTCAATTCAATTTACATTTGAGAAGACCAACCCCAGCAAGAACATGGATGGCGGCAGAATAATGGTGAGGGGGGTGTTCTTCTTTAGCAGTGAAAGGGAAGCTAGTTAGATGGATTTAGCTAATAGCAGAACAATAACAGAAGAGAAACTGTTTGGGGTCTACAGAGTTGAGACTGGGCCGAAGGTTCACCTTCCAGCAGGATAAAAAAACAACAAAAAAAACCTTAAACATACAGCTAGAGGTGCAAATAACTGAGACTTCCTCTAGAAGTGCTGATAGCTGCAGATAATTCAAACACCAAATATATCTTAATATGCTCCTAGACCAGCTGCTTTGTATGCCAGCTAATGGTGCGTAAAGTTGTGCATAAGGTGTTCAGCTTCCCACGCTGCGTTTGCTTTTGAATACAGCAAACCTGCAAATAAATCATTTTCGGAAAATTTGCCTTTTACGTTCCGAATGAAATCTGCAAATTCATAAATCCACTAACCCTAAACTGCTGGAGACACACTGAAATCCCGTCTTAAAATGGCCCAGTCAAAGTCCAGAAAAAAATCCAACTGATTTTGGCTGGCAAAACTTTAACATTTTTTTTTTATATAGATAATGAAAAATAAAGCCAGTCTAAATTCTATTACAATCAGCGGTTCTGCTAAAATGTGACAAAGCTGAAGAGGCATCAATGCTTACCATTTGCACTATACCATGGATCCTACACTGCAGCCGTCTGCCGTACGATTCCCACCGATTTCTACATCGATTTCAATCTTTGAGTGCAAGCTTGAGATGCAGCCTTTCAGCTGACAAAGCGAGGGACAGTGGTTGCATCTATCCATCTCTCTCATGCAATGGCATTTCCCTTCAAACAGCAGCTTTGGGGCAACAACATCGAGGCTGATGAATTGTGGTTATGATAATTAGGCTATTTATTTTGCACAAGTATAACTTTTGGAACTAAACGGGGGACTTTAAAAAGGGGTTAACGGACGATAAACGTGCCGTATCTGCTTCCTGTTAATTGCTCCAGTCAGTTTCCATGCAAAAAAAACAAAACAAAAAAAACACATTTAGTCAGATCAACTTCCTGGAAATGTGACGTGAAGTTTCTAGCAAACGAGCCTCATGTGGAGAGCAGGCATGGGCACAGCACGAGATCCCCACAGCATGATAACGTTGCCACGGCTTCCCCATGTCACGTTATTTATGACCTACCTGCTTTTACTGAAAACAAAGCAATTATTCTTAATGCTGAAATATCATTTTGAGAATTACATTTTTATAAGTGATAGTACTTTCCATAATGGAACTCTGGAGAACATCTTTTCTACCATTCGGTCTGTCAACACTTGTCCTGCTCGACACACTGAAGGGTTTTTTTTTTTTGGTATCTCAACAAAATGACTTTAAGCCACAAAAACAGTAGGACGGAAAATGTGTACTTGTTTCGAATCTGTACATTTGATATGCCCTCGTGTACGTCTCAGCCCGACATCTGAAGAAGCCTTGCCTTAACATTTTTCTGCGCACAAGATCTTTATCGGGTTTTAACTCAGCTTTCCCTTTTCCTCATGAAATAGACAAAAAATGAGAGGAGGAAAAAGCAGCATACTAAATGATCCAATGAGTGAGTTTAAATATTCAAAAAAAAAAAAAAAAGAAGGAACAGGGTGATGACATAAGCAAGAACTTCTGTCATTACTAAGAAAGCACAGGAAAAAAAAAAACCTCAGGAAATCCTCGTTACTAAAGAGTTTGCTGCTTTAAAATCCATTAAAATAAAATTTAAAAAAGGACAATAAATAACTTTAGAGATACTACAACGGCTTGCAAAACTAAAAAAGTCTTTCTAAATCCTTTGCATGTGTGTAATGTGTGTGTGTGCTGTGGTCTGTCCTGGGAACAGACAGGGCTGTTCATCCTCTATCCAAACGCCAGCCCACTCATTGTCAACCAGGCCCTGCCAAGTCTGACCTCCCTCTGTAGTCAAGCACAGCTGAGAGGAGGTCACTCTGAAAACTGACCTTACAATAATAATAATAATAATAATAATAATAATAAAAACTAATAATAACAACAAGACTTTCCAGCAATCTCACAACATTGCCCACGTAGAACATGCTGTAAAACTGGCTTTCAAGGACAGAGCCGTAAAAAGCACGGCAATGTTGCTGCTCTAAACTTTCCCCAAGCACTGACGCAGGAGCTTTCATGTCTGTGTTAAAGCATGTGTGACACTGGGGGGAAAAAAAAACATTAAAAAAAACATAAAACGACAAAAACAATTGTCTTTCTTGGGCTGGACTGCTTAATAAACCCTAGTTTCACTAGGAGGTGGGTCGGGCCAGAAATGTCATTTTTCAAACATTCAAAGCCTTTTTACCTCCTACTTTTCTATTGTACGGCACTTTTCAGGCAGTTACACAACTTGCAAATCAATTTTGCAAGCCCGAGTCAGTGTTGTGACAGACTGTACTCACCCAGCAGCAGCAGTTTCACTTCTCTCGCCGCCTTCTCTCCATCTTCTCGCAGGTTTTTGTCAATCATTTTGGACCTCTCGGCCGCGGCTTTATCTTCCTGACTCACAGTACAACCCATGGTTCCTAGTGCGCGCTTCAGGTCTGCAGCTTGGTAGGGGAAGTTTTAACAAGTGAAACAGTCCGAAATCCTCCCTCTCCCCCTGGGTTTAAAGCAAAAACAAGAGCCGAAGTTGAGTAAGAGATGACTTCCCTTTTTAGGTGTTCAGCGACAAACGTGACGGATTCTGTTCATCTGCGACTGCGAAACGACGCGAATTTGGGATTTCTGGGCGAAAATCTCAAAACACACGTTAGTTAATGTCTCAGTAAGTCAACATTTGCTCCCTATTTGTCCCCACAAAAAAATACGGCTTGAGTAACTTTTCTGGGTGAACTTTCTGCTAGTCCTCACAGCGGATCATCGGAGCAGGTCAAAGACACGAAAACAGCCCCACGAAGTTCAGCATTAAAAAAAAAAAAAAAAAAAAAAAAAAAAAAGTACTCCAGCTGTTCAAAACCGAGCACACGCAGAAACAGCCGCTGCCAGTTAAGCTACCGAAAACACACCCGCCACTTTTCCCGTGGATTTTTTTTTTCCTGACTAATGTAAATATTCGTCCTAATCCGTAAAGCCTGTGCGCATTCTTTCCCCGCGTAGAGATTTATCACATTTGAAGCCACACCCGTCGCCGCCGTTAAGTTCCCCTCAAACCGACAGAAGAGCGAGTCAGCGCGAGCAGCGTCACCTCCCCAGCCCAGCAAGCTACACGGAACTAACGGGTCCGCACCAATTCGACGCCGGCGCAGTTTGCGGGCGGGGTGAGGACAAGGCGGAGTCTGTCGAGCATTTAGAAAGCGAAATGACATGCTCTGTTCTTTTAAATTAATGTCTAGTCTTTATTTATCTTGGTTACTTCAGGATTATGTTCTTCCTCCGCCCCCCGTTTAATGTCTTTGTTATAAACAATAGAAAGACGGACATAAACACAAACACAAAAATTGTAGCAAATGAAAATGATACAATGACTAAGTCATGTTGTGATTATTGTCGTTCAGGGACAACCAAACACTAGGTTAAGTAAGGTAATTTTATTTATATAGCACAGTTTCAGTAACAAGGCAATTCAAAGTGCTTTTTTTTATGAATTAGAAGGAAATACAAACAAAATAAACCAACAATGGGGAAACCACTAAAATACTCAAGTAGTCTGCATATCATTTTCTTTTCTTTTCACTTTTGAGTCATTTCTTAGATTACTACTTCTTACTTTTACTTTTGCTGTAGTACAACTTTTGGCTGCTCTACCCACCTTTTGCATTGACTTTCATCCTCATTTTCAGATGGTGCCGTTGCTCCCAACTACCATGTTCAAGGGTCCAGTTCTTCAGCTTTATTTTCTGAAGCAGAACTTACTGATGGTCTCAAACTTTCCTCAATCACCCTTTCATACGTGGTAGTATTTAAGGTGGATTATGTGAACTGGGCATGTCCTGGTTTATCAAAGCTTTCGCATATTGTGACGCTTCCATTTCCATGATTCATAGTTGATATTTAACACGTCCTTCGCTCTGGTGTTCAAACAATTACATTTAGACTCATCTGTCTCTAGAGAACATTGTTCCAGCAATCATTGTCTTGGCCTTTAATCTTGTCGGCAAGCTTCAGTCATGGCTTTCATGTTTTTCCTGGAAAGCAACCCAATGAAAGTCAATCGCGTGAAGTCACCTTCTGATTATGCACACATGCACTTTCACATCAACAGTCACAAGAACCTGATTTAAAGATTTCTAGCTATTTCTTTTAGCATCTTATAACTTGTTTTAATGTTGAACTGTCTGAGAGGGCATGTTGGGAGTTGTTATTATTATTTGTTGCTATTTTGAGCTGATTTCAAATTCTCGAGACCTCTTAAAATCTGCTACATCAGATTTTTTATTTATTTTTTTTGTTCTACTTGAATTTGCAACATTTACACATCACAGTGCAAATAGAATGTGCCATTAAATCAGTAGTCCAATGTTTCCCAATACCGGTCCTCATGGCATACTGTCCTTCATGTTTAACACGTCTCATTCATTTGATTGCTGTTCCGCAAAAGCCTGTTAATCAGTCATCAATTGAAGTGCGGTGCAGAAGCAGGGAAACACGTCAAGCATGCAGGACAGAGTGCCTTGAGGACCAGGGTTGGGAAATGCTACAGTATGTCTTTTCAGGCAAATGTCCTTCACATATGCAGAGGAATATGGTAAGTGGTAAATGGCCTGTACATGCGTAGTGCTTTCACAAGTAAGCTACATTGTAGCCACAGCTGCCATGGAGAAGAGCGACAGAAGCAAGGCTGCCATGCACTCAGCGCCAACATGGCCTCTGACCAGGACCATAGGCAAAGGTGAGTTAAGTGTCTTGCCCAAGAACATGATGACTAAAATGGATGAAGCAGGGGTTCAACCTGGCAACCCAGCGGTTGCAGGACTAAATCCCACCTCCTGAACCATCATTGGACGTGTTTGGACATGAACTTGCACATGTCTCGTTTGAGCTTTTCATGACACTATTCCAAAAGTATAAACATAAATTTTCTTTTCAAGTCATACGTTCTTCCTCTGCCAACTTCCCAGTCTCTTTTCTTACTTCCGACTGGCTCGTCTGTCTCTTGTTGTGAAAAGAGCGAACCCTACTAAGAAAAACCCTCCTCCTCCCAGTGTTTTATGGGAAATGTAGTCAATGAGGATGCAGAGCTCCCCCCGCCCCCCCTTTAACAGCTGGGGGCAAAAGTTTGTAATCAAGTTTAGTCATGTTTAAAGTTGTGCAGAGATCTTGATCAAACATAAAGGAAACTAGTTTTGACACGGTAATAGCTTAACTGGTAATGATTTGCTTAATATTTTTACTGTACTTTTATCAAACTTAAATGATAAAATAGTCAATTAAATTCGCATCGTCTTTTTAAAGTTATACCTTAATTAATGATTCAAACGCTTTCTAAACGTTATCTGAGTTGAATCCAATTAAATTGGCCTGCTAAGGCGTTTCAATGAATGACCAACTTGGAAATCAGAATATACTGAACCCAAACTATGCAACTTGTCCTCAATCGAAATTCTCATAAAAAAAAACAAAAAAAAAAACACACATCCTTGACGAAAACGGTTTTCTTCCCAGTTCCGTAGCGCCATCATGTGGTAGATCATGGTATAGCGTCTCAGACACACTTCAGTCTTCAAGATTAATTTGCAATATGCAATGATAAACAGTACAATTACAATAGGCCTTCGCAGCGCTAAGCTGCTTGGGGCTATCATTGATGCCTAAGAGTTTAGGTATTTAAATAAAAACTAGCATTTAATGATCATACCTGAGAAATGAAGAAAAGGAAATCATGTCACCCCATTATCTTTATTGCAACATCATTTACAGTACAATAACTGCCAGCAACATATTAAAATATAGAGATACAAGAAAATAGACACAAATTGAAGGACAACAAAGTTTAAAAGCACTTTGAAAATTATTACATTTACTTTTTTAATTGGACTAAATCTTTAATTGCTATTTACATTATATAAACTAGATATGAATATAGAATATAAAGGGTATACATTTATATACATTATTTATAAATGCTGGCTGATGTCATCATTTAATTAATATGTTATGCTGTTCAATCAAATGCATATTAGGAAATCACACAATCAAGGAGGCCAAACAACACCGAGGTCTCCTCAGAGATCCTGTTGTGTCCTCGTTTATCGTTGCTTTATTTATTGGTATTTGTCTGTTTTTGCATGTTGTGAAGACATGTCCTTGTGCAACCTTATTATTATTATTAAATCAAATGGCCTACTTGTGCTTCAGCCAAATATCAGGTTCAAACAAGGAAGGGGATAAATAAAAGCATAAATTAGCAGAACATCACACACTGAGTTGCGCTGCAGTGGCTGATGCAGATGATTCCTCTGCACACAAACACACACATAAAAGAAACCAAACATATATAAGGTAATAAAAATAAAAGGGGATTAAAAGAGGCTTGTTGCGTAACAAAAGACAAACAGGACAATATTAATATATTCACACAGCACTTTTAGTAGTCTGGTGTAAGATTTTTTTTTTTTTTTAATCATAGAAAACAATACTGAAGTGTACAGTATGCAAGCCCAACGTCTTACTGAGGACTCCTAAGTTAGTAGGTTTGTGTCTGCAAGGAAGCAGCGAGGAAGACAGACGTGACCACCAATGTTGATAAATCATTCACTATATATATATATATATATATATAAAATTTTTTTAAATCAAACGTGAGAAAAACAATCGTTTTGCATTTCATTACTGACTCGGATTCATCCAAAATATCCACATAAAACACATCCAACACTACGTTTTGAACAACACTTCACCCACCGAAGGTAGACGACGAACACTTGCGTTATTAAATACTTTTGATCGGAGTATAGCGTAGATGGGAGTTAAACGTCACAGATGCATGAAGGTAGTAAGTAGTACGGTTCACTTTACAGCGGAATCATGGTTTTATCTTTCCAAATGACACAGACACTCAAAAACCCCCAACATTACATCCAATAAATTATTCATCATATTCTGGGAGCACATGACAGGAGTATATTCATTATCATGGGGGCTCTAAGGAATGTTAACTTTGAAGGGGTTATTGCAGGTTATTCAAACTTTACTAATCCACTACGTTAGGCAGAACAATCAAAAATGTTGTCAAACAAAAGGAGCTTACCCTTAAGTCACATCTTCAGATATATTTGTTTGCGTTTCATCTCATTAACTGGCCTACATTGCTGTGCTTTTTGAAGTAATAGTGCTTTGCTAACCACCTGCTAAATAACAGACACCTTACGGCCGAGACAGACATGATCGGTCACTGGTGTGCGTGACGGACTAGTGTCAGTAAGGCTTGTCCTAATATTTCCAGTCACCGATAGCGTGACCCTGTTGTTGGTGGGGTTTCTTTTGTGCAGTACTCTGCAAAAACATATCCACACCCCTTAGGTTTTTTTATTTTATTTTTTGAGGTAACGATATCAAATATCAGTGAATTTCAGGACGATTTTATGTGATAAACCAACACGAAATGGAGAAATAATTGTGAAGTAGAAAGAAATACAAATTTAAACCCAAAAGGTTGATGTTCTTTTGTATTCCTGCTACTCTGATACCCTCAGAGTAATTCTTGTGCAAAAAGAACATAGCAGGCAGGCCAAGGGGAAAGTTGTGGAGACGTTTAAAGAGAAGAACAGCCACAACAAATCTCAGCATGTGCATGTTTAAATCTAGCTGTGACATACCCCAAAACATATTGCAGCTGTAATTCATTTGATAAGGTATCGACTCCAAATTCATGAATAAGAATGCATGCAAAAGATTTTTAGTTGTCAACATTTCGAAAACCATTCATCCTCATCCATCCACTTCAAACCTATGTGCCCTGCGTGTTGGTCTATCCCATAAAATCATTTGAAAAAAATGTGCTGTTATTTCACATTGCAACTTGACAAAATGTTTAGAAGCCCGAGGGGCATGAATAATATCGCAAGGCGCTGTACGGTTTGGTTATCTCCTCTTACGACTAGCAAATAATTAAAAACAGTTCATCAAATCGTCCAAGAGCCCAACCCCACGTTTATCTGATAATACGGCCTGATCATCAGCAGTCTTCTCTGCACTGCGGTTGTCTTTTCGGGGCTAAGCAATCCGACAGACGAGGCCCTCAGTACCATTTCTACCTGTCCTCTTAGTGAAAACAAGGAATACCTGCACAGTTTAGGCATGTATTGTGCTATGTTGGCAGAATTCAAAACGTGCCTTCTGGGTTATCCAGAACTAGCTAATCAGTTTTATTATTATCTTCTTTTTTTTTTTTATCTAGTAAAACAATACAATACACTTTTTAGACTATGTCTGATAGGACATATGTAACTGTGCTTTACATTTTCGTTTAACACCCTGGTCAACAGGAGGAATTGAGAGAAGGCTGAAAACGTCAAGGTATAAAATAAAGAGCAGCAGCAAGAGTTAGTTTAATGTTCACCTTGAAGAAAAGGCCGCATTTTTTGAGCTTTGTCAGCTGAATCACTTGGCCACGTATTTGTCCTCGGTAACGAGTGTGCTTGTAGTTCTCTCATGTAATAAGCAAAAGCAGTGCCCAAAATGTAGCGATAATTGTCTTTTGCACTTTTAAAGTGCAACTGCTGTGAAAAAATATAATTATATAATTAATTCTAAGTACAGAAACTCTACAAAATATATATAAATCATTTTACATTAGCTGGTAAACAGGAGACGGATCAAACATATCTATGTAAATTTGTAGTTTTCATATTAAAGATCCTTTCGGGGACAGGAGCTCACTTTATCTTTGCTTTCCCACTTTCTCCTCACAAAACTCCAGCCGCCAATCATCACACGTCTGGCACTTCAGTAAATTAACTGGTAAAACTTCCCAAGCACTTCCACTGGCCTGGATCCACTGTTACTGTTTGGTAGGATATACAGTACAATTTATCTCCACCAGAACCAAAGAGCTTCGAGAGGAGAGAGACGCTCCGCACCCCCAACCAAACTCTCATCTCTGTGGCAGATATTCTCTTAGAAAAAAAAAAGGAAGGGCATCTTCAAACATCAGTGATTGGACATCAAAATAGTAACATTGCAACACAAAAATCCAAATCAACAATATAAAAGCTGAAAAAAAAATAAAATAAAATACAGTAGGGTTTCTAATGACCGCTGCTGGCTTTACTGCTGCCCGATGTCCAGTCAATGATGATAAAGCTGAGACTCATTATCATAAATAGGAAACCGATCCCAGCGAAACAGGCGGCCTGAAAGAGAAACGCAGAGTTCAAGGAAGAGACGCACCGATGGGAGGAGATAGTGGCTGCATGATATCAAGAACTTTAACTTTTACAGGACATGATTGTTGATCTTACTGGGTTTGTTTGTTTGTTTGTTTGTTTGTTTGTTTGTTTGTTTGTTTGTTAAATCAGACTTAGTTTGGTCCTAGAACAGCGGTGTGCAAAAATGTTTTCATTTTTCTTCTATTAAAAATGCAAAAACATTTGATAGTATTAACATGTATAAATAGTGTATGTCTGCATGTTGCATCATTGGTGTTGCTGCTGCAACTGATATTAGGTGGTGTTATTGTTATTTTATTAAAATAAACTGATTCTTTCTATGGTTGGCCCTTTAGCACTGATCTATGACTACATGCGTCTTCTGTAGGGCTTTCGAATGGCTGTGCTCAAATTAAAGTTAGGATTTTTTTTTTTCTTATTTTCAGCAAAAGACTATGCCAATGCAACGAACTTTTATTTTAAGGCTTTTTTAAATATATTTTTGCATAGAATGTAGAGGTTCTCCCATAGTTGAACTGGTGTAAATGAAGGATTTGAGCAATATTTCCAAGAGATTCTCACCAGGATTTTTGGAACCGAGCGCAGAGGCTCCTCTTCTTTGGGTACAATTCGGATGTAGAAGACAGCAGGGAAAATGAAGATGAGACAGGGGGCGGACGTGGCACCTGAAAGTACATAAAATACGTTGAATTATTCATAAATCAGTTCAGTGTGAAAAATCAAACCCGGCAGAAGATGCACCACTCTGGGGACAAAGAAGGGGAATGCTCACAATAAAAATGTTTACCAGGTAAAAATATAGTTCTGAAAAGCAGGAATAAAAATCTGTTTTCAGAAAAATCATGGCTCTATGTACCTCTTGAGGCGATTTATGGCTGTTGTCTGTCCTCTGATCAAAAATGTGATGTAACTTTAATGTTTTTAAAGCAATAAAACATTGCAATACAAAAAAGGCAATAAAATGCTTGGTGTAGTTCTTTTGTGTTCTTTTAATGCCATTTCCGCCTAGATTTTGCACAACAGTGACACTCCAGATACAAGGAATAATTTTGCATTATACACTTCCATTTTATTATTTTATTCCAAAATTCTCCATAAATAAGAAACACTTAATTCGTAAAAAAAAAAGTAACTATCTAGTTTGATAGACTTAAGGATTTCTCCATTCTAAAAGATAAAAATAAATTAGTTTAATGAAACCATAAAAACAAGTAAATTCTATATGGTAGATATTTTTGTTTTATTCATGTATATTTTGTGGCTTGAGATAAATTTCATCTAGTAGGACCAAAACCAAAAATGACTGTTAGAATTTCTAAGGTTGCTGATCTCTAAAATAAAACGTTTCTATGCAATGCCAAGTACTTTATGAATAACATATGCACTATATATGTCTGGACTAAGGAATAGAGAAGCAGAAATCTTTTATCAGAATACATCATACAGGCGTTGCAAATATCTCTCAAAACCTGCACAATTATGCAAACAGGCTATGCAGATCTTTATGTTTTTTATTTTGTTATCTCAAAGAGTTTTATGTTTCTTAGTTAAATTTGATAAGATACATATAACCTCAGAGTTGAGAAGAATATGAATTCTTTATTTTAGCCCAGTCTTTGTGTTTCTCTGCATGTTATGTTTAATTTCCACCCATTTCTGCTGAACTAACAAAACGTCATTTCAACTTAAGGTTTTCAATTCTAATCTGATGAATTCACATCTTTTTCTCAAGATCAATGTAATTTAACCTACCAATAACCCCAAAGATGCCCAAGATGTTTGGGGCAAAGATGACCAGCAGGTTGATGAAGGTGAGCAAAGTGATGGCAATTGCAATGTGACGAGGCCAGTAGAAGGTTTTATTGGGGAAAATCATCTGCTGGATCGCTCTCCTTACCTGATCATAACACAAAAAGGATTTAATTGCTTATTCATTTAATAACTTTGACAATAGTGAAATATCGTCAAGGCAAAAGATGATATTTTAATTAAAAAGGCAATCAGCTGATGGGCCTGTGTGCAAACATTGAGTGCTAAAATAATTGTACTTACAGGAAAGAGCACGATCGGTACTGTGAGTGTGACAGCAGTGAGAACAGCCACACGCACACAAAGGATTAAAGTGTCATAAGGGTCGATGCGGCTGTATGTGTGAAGCAGCTCTGCCTCCACTTCGTCTGCAAGTGGCCAAAACAGGAAAACAGAGATTCAAAGTAAAATGTCAAAATTAGAGAAATTAGGGGGTACTCCTTTGTAAAATTAGACTACATCTTTATGAATTCCAGCTATTTACAGGACTTTTAGCAGCATAACTAAAACATGAGGCCAACTCAACAGAAATTATTTAGCAAACCAGAAATCAGCCGTCCTCCAATGCTATATCAGTACATAGATTTAAGCCCTCTAAAAAAAAAAACTGGGATATCCTGAAGAAAAGGGAGTCAGGGCTCGGGATGATTTATAGCGATATTCTCTGGAGTGGTGGAAGAGCAAAGGTATTCTAATTTCAGAGGAAAAAAACACAGCTCTAAACCCCTGAAGATCTTAAACGTCTCCCAAATGTATTAAAAGTCAATACTTTGATTCCTTTAATTAATTGGGTCATGAAAGTAAATGACAGTCTCTTCCTGGGAACAACATGAAGTCTGATATATTTTCCTTCAAAAACTGCTTTGATTTTAAGATACATGAGGAAAGATGATTGAACTGTCTCCAAAAAATGTCTCACCATAATTTTTTTTTAACAAAGTCTGATTTTACATTTTCGATGATTGAAAGTTTCTGATTAGTTACCCAAACATAAATAAAGGTTAATACTATATTTCTGTTAAACCCCTAAAATCATTAAAAATATGGCTCTATACATGTACAGCAGGTGTCCATCTCCATTAATATCCTTAAATTATCAATTATCAATAATGGGGTAAAAATGTTTTACAATCTGTGGGTCACAAGAAATTTCTTTAAAAAATGCCTGGTCAAATTCCCTTTTCTAGGTATTGATTTTGTTTTTAACATGAATGTTTATTTCTCTATTTCACATAGTATAATAATAATTTGAAGGCTTTTCCCCCTCATCTTTCACAGTGGTGTCAATAATCATGGAGGGACTTGCGGATTTTTACTTGAGGCCACTAGAGGGCATGAATGTATCATAATAGTTATAGCTCTCAATTTACTACCATTTTATTTCAATAGATTCACATTTAGTAATTTTGGTGCATTTATTAAATGAAAACTGAATTTGAAAACGCTTGTGGTTTTTGAACTTTATGAAAGAACAGAACGCTTTTTTACACAACCAACCAGCAGGGAAACATGTTCTCTAAGACAGAAACGCAAATTGTCAAAAATGAGAGAATACGAGGGCTTACTGTAGAAAGTTAGGTATCCAAACAGAGCTGCCAGGAAGTACATGACGTACATGACTGCAATGGAAATATTGGACACGTGCTGCATCTTTTTCTTAGTGGGACTGAAATCAGAAAAAAATAAAATAAAATCATCATGTGGTTACACCAATATTCAGTTTAATCATGTTTCCAAGCAATGCCTGTTAAACCAAATACAAACGCTGACTTCACCTTTAACCCTAGAAAACATTAGCAGCTTTTTGTCAACAAGGGATTCTACATTTCGGCTAACGACATGCTACACGACACAAAGCAGTGCAGAGACATTTCAAAATACAGTGAAAGCAGTGCATGTGACTAGAATATGGCAAGCCAAGCACAAAGCACACACACAGCAGCTTTCCTCTGCTTATTAATGTCTCGTCCAAAACAAAGTTAGCAGGAGGTTTCCTTCATAAGAACATACTTGCGCAGCTCTGTGTAGATAGGGAGGACCTCAGGGTGGCACACAAAGGCGAACGCCAGGATTGGAATGGTGTAGGCCGTCTGTAAATGAACCCCAACAGGTCACCATAGATACAGCAGCGCTATCCCCGCCGTCTTACCACCAACTCCTCACTGCACTGCCCATTGCTGCCTCTGACACATCACAGAGAGCTAATTGTTTCTTGTGATTAACTTGGGCCTGGCAGCAGACCAGCTTTAGCCTATTTAAAAATGCCTTGGTGCCTCGTAAGTCGCTAACCAGCTGGAATCGGTCGTAGTCGAGTGAGAAAAAGTACGGGGACGCTGACAAAATGTTTATAGGGTTTTAGGAAAAATCTGAAACAACAAGAGAATATTTGCTGCCTCTCTGAAAAGTAAAACTACTCAGTGAAATTATGCAATTATGTTCAGATTGATCATACAATAACGAAGGGTCATCCAAGATTATGTGACAAGAAAGGATTTTAAAAACCAAAAGGATTTGAGAAAAGCGTCCAATGTTTTTCCATCTCAATTGTTGGTCCTGATATGTCCAAATTTGATGGCTTCTCTGTGTAAATAAAATGCTTTAGTAACTGCTGCGCTACTTCAGACTCCAAATGATTTCTGGTCTTTTTGCCCCCTTGCCATTTTGTACCCGTGTAGTTTTGGTCTTTTCTGTCTCCCATAGCGCACTTCATACCAACCGGGGAGAGGTTAAGTACTTTCTCTAACTAAGTAATGGACAATTAAAAGCAATATTCTACAATTTTCTATTAGTTTAATGTCAGGAAATGTTATGTAAGTTTTTTTTTAATAATATCCACCGGCAGGGGTCAACTGACACAAGGATCAGATCTATTATCAGTGGTTAAAAAAAAAAAAAAAAAAGATGCAATAGAAAATTTTCAGAATATAAAAATTACATGCAAAATGTGGGCATTTTTTCAAGATTATTCAAAGTGCTTCCTTCCATATTTTATGTCACATAAATGTTTCCAGTGGTCAAATAATAAATATTAATGATGGCCAAAGATAACTTGAGTAAATACAAAAAGTGATTTAAAAAAAACCTGGCCCTAAGTAGCAGGCTAAAAGATCTCAAATGGCAACCCATCATGTCCCAATTCAAAAGAAATGAAAAAAGCAGATGAGAAAGTAATTGACAACTATGAATTTGGAAAAGGTTTGCAAAACCATTAAATTTCAGGTGTCGCAAAAGTCTGATGGCTGCGACAACCAATTATAGGTCTAAGGGACATTAAGTTTTTCACAAAGAGCTAAAAAGGTTTGAATCATTCTTTCCTTTATAAATAAAACTTGAAATGCATTGTTTCAATAAGATAAAGGATTAATTCACAGGGACAAAATGCAAATAAGAAGGAACAAAATGACAATCCATAGGAAGAAAATAGGGGTACCAACTGGCATGGAGGCAAACTGACCCAGAGGCAGTTCAGGGGTTCATTCTGTCTTTGGGCCCTGCGTCGGTCGTAAAGTCACACAGGTTTGCAGCAGGTTCTGATCTGTTTCAAACCAGGATTCCCATGCTGTGACTGTGAGAAGGGACTGGCGACATGCTGATGACTATGACATAAGTGGGTGACTTTCAGTGCCCATAGCAGTGCAGGTGAACTTGCAGCTTCGTAGAAGGTGACATGCAGACACGTACTTGTGTATTGAGGTTGGCCATCTTGGGAATGCAGGCCGGGTTGTCCTCCCCACCGGGGTCGTTGACGGTGACATTCAGCACGCTCACAGTGCTGTTATGAGCGAAGTCCACAAACGGACAAGGGAGGTTGAACTTCTTGTAGATGACCTGCGCATGAATGCAGAGACAATTGGTGTTGCAGCAAAACAAAAAGCAGTGAGACAGTTAATATTGGGACAGGCTGGAAATATGTCAATGAGAGAAAGCCAACAAAAAAGAGAGAGAGGGAAGGCGGCGAGTGGATTACAGCTCACAGAGCCAAAACTAGGTCAGAGAAGGAAACACAGCCAGGGACTGCAGCATGCGAACATTAGTCCATAGCAGCGAGTAGGAAATACTGAAGAGCTGGTGGGAAGATCCCAGTGCATCTGGTCAGCATGACACAGACCAGGAACGGGAGGCAACATGTGACATACGTGTATGTACAGTTCATGACCAGAGGACTCACAGAAACGAGGAAGAACACCATGCAGCTCAGTGAAAATCCACTGGTGTATCCCAGGTATCCTGACAAATAAACACTTTGTTAGCATTTAAGATCATCACAGAGTACATGGCAATGATTGACAAAGACCTAAAGTTCATGTCATATTAAGTTACATAATGTGTTGAATATATATATTTATGTATATTTTTTTCACATTATAACCACAAACCTTGGTCTATTATATTGAGACTTTTGGCAAGCAGTGACTTGGGTCATTATGTCAGGAAGGTGAGAATATTAGAATGAAATGGCTGGGAAATCATACATGTTTTTTATTTAATCTTGTCCGTCATCAGGACACAAACTTACGACAAAAGACTATAATTATGTGCCTGTTTGCTTAATTTCCAACCTGAATTTTTGCCTTTTTTTTCTTTAATAAAATGCTATGGGTGCACCATAAGCTCTCACAGGAGAACAGATAAAATTGGTTTCCTCCTATAAAAGCTACAAAATGACACACTCACCCAGCTGTTTCATCAGAGCCAGCGGTAATATCACTGCCACAGAGACGATGATGACCAGATAGTTTCCGTTCAGGTACCATTCACTGCGGAGAAGCAGACAGACACAGCAATTATGGTATTGATTTGAAATTACTATAAAGACTCCTCTCAGTCTCACTTATTTTAAGGATTTGTACTAAATGAAAGCAAGTCAGCAGCTAACCACAGGTGCAGGAGAAATAAGATGTTTGGAGTTTTAGGAGTTATTTAACGCGTCGGGTTGTTAAATTCAAAGCTGAGCATAAATGAATACAAACCAAACTGGGTTGGATTTAGATATGTTCAAAGTAGACAAAAACAAAAGCTCACTTGCTGCCCGCAGAGATGGAGTGAGAATGTGAGTTTAAGTTATTCAGAAAAAATATTCAGGCCATTAAATCATTACCAATCTCTACATTTTGGGCTTTTTAAACACTATTTTTATATCCAGCATGAATGCCTCACCCGTATTAGCATAAGATCACACACTGATCGGGGAAAATAATACAAACTTTCACATTTTTTGGCTCATATTTCACATCACAGGCTGTAAATTCTTCAGAAAAAGAAATAGATATTCAAGATTTAAATTGATAATTTGTTTCCCATGAGGACTATTGAGAGAGGTTGTTCTTGGTCCTGAAAAAGATATTTCTAATAAATAAAATATAAGTAAGTTATTTATCTAACAATAATCATAACTCTGTGTCAAAAGCGAATTTTATTTATTTATTTTTTTGCTAGCCATGAATCCTGACTCGGATAATTGCATGATTTTATTAAATTTTTACTTTTTTTTTTCTTTTTTTTTTTTTGCCCAATGTTCTTGCGACTCTGAAAAGCATGAAAAGGATAAATTTTTCAAGATTCTGGAGAAAAATAGCATGACATTTTTATTGCTTTGAAATATTTTTTCAAACTGTAATAAATGACTGCCATAACTGTTATTAACTTGTCTGGGTTCCTTTTATTTTATTTTTTTTAATTGTGAATTATTTTCTAATGTCACAAACACTTGGACATGAAATGATGAAAATATTCTTAACTTGTTTTATATTAAAATTAATTTTCTGTTCCTAGGGTTGTAAAATAATATCTTACCCTTCTATTTATTTGATATGACAACACTGGAAGAGATTAGTGTGTAACTCATGACAGAATCCCATGAGGCAGTCGTCGGCATGTTATAGTCACAAGGCTGTCTCTGTCTAGGAAAGAAAGCTCAGAGGTTTATTTTTAGAGCCACACAGCAGGGGGGATTAATTTCTTGCCCTCTGTCAGGTGAGAACCACCACAACATGCAGCATCTGTTGCAACACTCTCACTTTTTAAAGTAATAATGATGCTATCTCATGTAAAAATGAGCTTTTATTTTTTTTTTTAAAGCTATTTTTCTCTAAATACAAACACTTTATTCAACAGTGTTCCAGCTATGTGTGTGTTTTTTGCATCAGAATAACGCTGATTTTTAGATGTTTCTGGGGGGTTTTAGCCCACTCCTATGCGATTAAATGAAACAAACCCACACACTCTGACAGGACGAGGCGCCACCAAGGCGACCTAGTTTGTTATCGCTGGTAAACAACGATTGTTGACCGTGGCCCACAGCTACACGGTGATAACAGGTTGAGCGCAGTGCGTGCACTTTGTCACTTCCACTACAGTGTTACTGATCTGTCCAAACATTGCCATGAAAAATACTGCAGCAGCAGGTGCAACGTCCCTCACCGAGTCTGGCGCAGATCGGCTGAATACAAAGGACCCAAAAAATGTTTACCCAAAAACTTCCAAGAAACTCTTGACCCACTTAGCACAGGGTTGTGTAAGCATTCTCAGAAACGAAAAGAGGGTGCAGATACTCCATAACTGGAGCAAAGTCACAATGAACTGCACGCATGAGAGCGAGTTTTGTTTGTCTCCTAGGCCACCTGCAGTAAGCAGTGATATCCCACAGTTTACATTTTCAGCTGCAGAGTCTTGCTGCGTTTTGATGCAATCGCTCTCACTGGACATGGCGCTCCCCCCGCACCCTAACCCCCCACCTCTCTGGGGTCACAATCACAGCTGTTCTCACACCAGCTGCTCCAAGCGTGGCACCGGTCCCAACAACTGGCACGGCTCGGAAGGATTCTTCGGTCTACAATTAAATCTCTGTCCGGTCCCACAGGGAGCCGATGGGATGACTCACTTCCTTTTCGCAGATTGCTCTTTCATCATTAAGTGTGATTCAGAGACGGGCTTTTCTTGCCTTAACGTCTTTTATTTGCATGTAGAGTGTGAGAAAAGATAATTAAGAAATACAGTGCCCTGCAGACGCATTCACACACTTTGGACTTTTACATTTTGTCACATTATAACCACAAATGTTGATGGGTTTCATTTCATATGACGGGCTGGATGAGCTTGAGCTATTTTATAAAGAAGAATGGCATCTACATTCCATCAACAGAATTGTTCACAGTATGCATTTTATGTATTTAGATTAAATAAATCACGTGCCAGGCACTCACCCTGCAGGCACGTCCACCTTCAGAAATGCCTGGATTACCAAAGGGAACTCATACTTGACTATGTAAAGGTAACTGGACATTGCTGTGGATCAGAAAGAGATAAAGTTACAGTACAAAAAATGATGGCCTTTTCACCTTCTGAAACAAACAGGAGACTGCAGACTACATGTTTTGAGACAGAAAACGCGATGAATAACTGCATATATTCCCACTTTAAAAGTGTTACATATCCTGTAATATTCAACTGACAAACAAATTGAATACGTGTGCATGGACTAATACTAGTTTGAACTGCTTGTTGATTCAAGTCCAGCATCTTTCATAGAACTAAAGTTCAGCTGTGCTGGTAGGATTTTCTGGATATTTACTCATTTGTATCTTTCAGCTAAAGCCATAGTTTGCAGAGAGGTTACAAAGGATCACAAAATGATGTCATTGTCCAAACATATGAGTCAGGAGAAGAATGCCATAAGTAATTGGACATAATATGGAACAATCAATATTACTAAAAGTGGAGGTTTCCTTAAGATCTATCAAGATAAGAAAGAAACCTGAAGGGGCCTTCTGGCAGGTATTCCACGTACAAAAACAATTGTACTTTATTTTTTCATTTATCCAGACTAAATAGATTAAAAAAAAACTCTTAAAGTTATGCACAAAAATGACACTACACATTAACCCAGAGAACACCACCACCACCACCACAGTGCAGCGTCATGCTCTGGGGCCTCTTCAGATGGAGCCAGACTTCGGGTCAAGGGGGAGGAAATTCAGCTTTGAGCCTAAACCTTTAGGTGTCTGCTGGAAATCTGAAGATTAAGTCAGATTTTATGTTTCCGGTATCACAGTGAGACCAAGCAACAACGTGTTGGCTTCAGTAGAAAAAAAAAAAAAAAAAGCTTTGAAATGTCTAAAGCAAAGTTTTTTATATTTACTAAGCATCTTTTTGAGTTTTTCTGTGGCCCTTCTAGTTTTCTATAGCATGCCTGGTTTTCAGCTAGGATCTAACTTGCTGTCGCTAAAATCTTGTGGCATTTCAGTCAAAATGTGCTGCCCATTTCTTGAGCAATCAGCCACAGAAATAAGGGCAACTTTTGACAGGCTGCCAGTAAATCCCCTACAGAGATAACAAAAGTTTATCTTCGGAGCTTAAGAGCCGTTTAAGCCTGGATGATTCACAGCTCATGGTTAAGCGAGAGCTTAACAAAATAAATCTGAGAAATCCTAGTTAAATATTGTCTAAAGCCATTTTAAATTATTACAAGAAAGTCTGCATAATTTTTATTTATTTTTTTTTTAAAGAGAGCTGTTCTTCTACAAAATCCCAGCAATGGACCTCACCTCCAATGTTCTGGAGCGTGATGGCGATACCTGCAGCCATCTTCCCCGGAGTCCCGAAGGCCCTGTAGCCGAGCTGCTCATACGCACGAATACCTGAACCACAAACAGAAGACGAGAGAGACTGTGTTACAACCACAGCTAAAAGAAAATGTTAAATATAACTATGTTTGTGATTCATTTACATCAGATTACTTTAGACGCTCACGTACCTACAATACCAGACGACTTTAGCAGCAAATGGATTGAATATGACGAAAGAACTGCGACCACTGTGAGGAGCAACCTGAAACCGTCAGACAGCAGATCGCGATTAGCGCCACTTCAAAGAAACTTCAAAATGAATACTCACTCGCTCTTAAGACATAGGACTAGATAAAAAAATAAAAATAAAAAATGAAAAGCCTTCCTGTTGAATATTTACACTATATGATTCACTGCAGGTTATTTAAACAGCTGCAGTTCAGGCATAATGTTTCATATAGGTTGTATGGGATGAGAAAACCCTGCGGCTCTCCTGGACTGTTGGTCCAGCTGATTCACAGAGGTCACCCCGTAAGCCTCCCTGCTCTCTGTCACCAACACACAAACACACCAGCTGGGCTCTTAAAGGACAGAAGAAACACACAAAAGAGAGGAACATCTTTCTCTCCGTTACTCAGCCGACGTGGAAAAATACACCCAATAAGTCGTTACTTCCCTTTTCAGCTGTTTTTACTTGAGGCAGAGAACGCAATCCTCTCTTTACTTTGTTCATAATCAGCGGGTTTGCATTTATTCGGGGCTGCAACACATTTTTTTTGTCAATAATTGATTATTCTATCAGTTACTTTAATCGGAAGAAAACTCTGGGTCAGCAGATTCTTCATTAACCACTGAGGCCTTTTTTATATACAGTATTAGAAATACATTAAAAGATACAAATATATTTTATTTTAAATGAGGGAATAAACACTTTATTCCACAAAACATGACATCATAGCGTTCCCTTAGTGACGCCTGATCATCTGCAGCTGAAAAGAAACTGATAACATCAACATAGTTCTGCTTGACTTTACGTCAATACAGCGTGGAGATCTGTTGATTACTTTAATTGACGACTAAATTAGTGGATGGTCACTTCGATAATATGACGATTGATCAAATTGATCGTTTCAACACTACATTCATTTCCTGCATTCTGATGCAAATATAAAATAATCTCAGACTGCACCAGCTTAAAAAGGAAAAAGTTACTTTGAGACATTTTGTAAAAATACACATGTAGTATGAAAAAAGATTGATCACGTCTATATTTAATAAGGCACCATTTGAATGCGTGACCGGAACTGATTATTTTTGTGATTTAGAGCGAAATCTTTAGGAGAGAACTTGAAATTAACTCCTGGGGTAAACCCGTGGCCCGAGGGCGTTTCATGAATGGTTCCCTGATCCACTGGCATTCTTTGACCCAGTTCACCTCATTCCAACCATTTACTGTTTTGTCTTTTGTTGTTTTGTTTTTTTTTGTTTTTGTACTACTGGCAACATTAACTTTCACTCCCACACAAACACTCTCTCAACCCCTTTCGAAAGGCCAGGCGGTTCTGTCTTTCACCGCGACTTCAACTCTTGGCCGCCAAACAATTTTCTTTTTCTACAAACCGTGTGGGAGAAAGCTTAGCTGACTTGGGGGTTTGAAGTCAGTCAGTCAAGTAGAAGTGGGAAGACGGATCTGCTGACACTCAGACAGACCGACACACTTGGGTCTCTGTTGCCCGACCCGCTGAAATTCCACCCCACAGCATTCCTACTCGGAACCAGGACCACTGACCCAAACCACACACCCACATAAGAAATCTCAAAGAAAGGGCACTCATGTATTAAATATAATTAATTATCAGCTGACAAAAAGGTGCTACAAATACTTGAACACTGCAGGTGTTTGTTCAATTAAGGGAAAAATGACTAAAGTGAGTGATGTCTGGAGACGTCTGACAAATTTCAGCTTGATTGGAAACCTCAAAATCCTATCGCTTTGTTCAGTTTACCAGGAGTTACAAAGGTCATGACAGCAGGACATATTAATACCGTGACTGCTTCCCTGTTCTTAAAATAAATTATTAATAATCACTTGTGGGGGTGGGGGGAGTGTGAGGGATATTTTTAATGCTTTTAAGTTAATAATTGCATAAAATCTTATTAATATTTGCTATTTAAACCATACAAAAGAGAAAGTACAACTTCAAGATAAATTTGGGACACTATCCCAATCCTATTTTATAATGATGCTACCATTTCTTAAGTTATTCAAAAAGTTATTAAAAACTGATGCAAGAAACTAAAAAAAACTGCTTTTGGTGATCAAACTTTTTGAAATGCATTTGCATTTTTCCTTCTAATGCAAAAAATAAACAACCCAGTGTAGATTTGCAAACTACATATCAGAGCCGTTGTTAATGGATTTAGTCATAATGGAAACCTGTTGTGCTAAAACAACAGGGGGCTCGACCCCTGGAAGAAGTGGCCCTTCAGAGCCCACTCTGCCGCAGAACCCTTTACAGAAATCGTTCGGACGCTAACGGTGGTTCAGGTTCAGGTCTGGAATAACATGACTTGATGTCATATCAAAGATAGGTGCAACAGAGGGAATCTTTATTTCTCATAAAAACAGAAACCAAAGCTCCAAATGAAATTCTGACAGAGCTTTTTGACAGAAAAGCACTCAAGTTCACGGCACCAGGAATTTGCTAAAACGCTTGATATTTTACATAAAATCCTGGGACTAACAATGAAAATAGAAATATTGGGTGAATATGTGATGTGGGCCCATTTTGACAAAGGTCATTATGATTCAAAACATGTCACATCACAGCTGTTCAGATGTAAATCCTGTAAGAAATGGTCAAAACCCCTCTGTCTTCATTTTTGTGAAATGCTATAGGGTTGACCGAAATAAAAAACAGGATATGTGGCAGTTGGTGTAAAACATTTCTTAACATTTTGCCCACTCTGAATAAATACTAAAGTTAACCTATATCTTTGGTATATTTTCTTGATAGAACATATTTACGTAAATCTGTAATGTGTAGCAACTGGCAGTGAGGCAGTTGCTACACAATTGAGTCCCATCTTTAAGTGTCAGTCAATAGCAATATCATATAAACTGTTTTTTTGTTTTGTTTTTTTTGTGCTGCTCACTAAAAGTTGCAACAATCCTTCAAATATCACAACATAGACAATGCATTGCTCAAGGCAATCTGCTCAGTGGCTTGAAAAAGAAACAACTATATGACAAAATGTACGCTACGGCCATTGTTACTGTTGACGTTTTGATTTTGTTTGTTTTTTTTAAGCTAATATTTTATTTTGGTCCTCTGACTGTTTTAGGAGGGCAGCCCGGGGGTTCAGAAGGATACCGGGGGAAAATTAAAGAGGCAACCTCATGCCTGCTGTCCAACGAGAAACACAGAAAATCTGCTAGTTTTTCTCAGCCAAATATGTCACACTTGCTGCTTGTTCCTCTCAGCGGCTACTCTATTGTTCAAAACAAGATCTGACATAAACACAAATACACAGCCTTTCATCTGAAACAGGATAGACAAGTGCACGCTATCTGCCGCACGGAGTCACGTACTGCTAATTAACACGTGACCATATTAATATATAATGTAGCCCAGATGACTGGGGGATTATTTTCAGCTTCTGTCTAGCCTGGTGTCAGAACTACTGCCGTTCGGTGACAGAGAGTTCAGTCAGTTCAGTCAGCTAACATCCAGAAAACCCTCAGTCACACTACACAGATCCAAATAAGGAGCTTTTTCTGCCATGAGGGGAAATCCTCTTCACAAGACTGCCTTGAAGAAGAGGGCAAATCACATCCTTACGGATGGCGTTTTTCTGAATATTAAACACGCCTGTCATTTTCTCCAGAGGAGATGTGAATCTGGAATAACAAAAAGAGCTAACTCTCCTCAGCTACATTCAGTTTTTTACAAGTAGACAAAAAAAAAAACAACAACATACTACTACCAATCTTGAGCCAGAAAACATTCAAAACGTTGCTGGAACTTTGTGTTTAGCTTCACTATTATAAGCAAAAATATTGAATAAAACTATTTTTGAAATGCCTGATTAAACCAGTTCCAACATCAGCCAAGTCATAACCAGCATTGTGAAGAATAAAAAAAGATGGTGCATTCCTGCTGAGGGAGAGTCGCGCCTAAAAATCACGAGGACGTCCATAAACATCCAGCCATTCTTTTTTTACTGACACCAACATGAACGTTTTTTTGGGGGGGCTGTGGTAGAAACATGAAGTAACCAGAAAAAAAAAAAAATCCATGACAGCAACAAGAGAGTAACCTTCCTGAACATCTACACTGACCAGGCATGATATTAACATGTAAATACCATTTGTCTATTTGTTGCGGCCCCAGTTAATAGGCATCAAAAGCAGGAAAAAAGCACACTAAAAGCCAACAGTCTAAAAGAAAACAAGCAAACTTAGAATGCTTGTGACATTTCTCTCTTCATGTCAAAAGAATAAAACTGAAATGCTACAAGAAAAAAAAAAGTTTAGCTGCTGCTGGTGAGGCATGTTCCTTAAAGACCAAAAGCCCCGAAGTCATGAATCTGATGCACCAGCCTGCTACGCTGCAGACTTTTAAATGTTATGCTGCTAATTCATTATGCACACAGACTGACTCAAAGCAGAGAATCAATCAAAGGGGAACGTATTAAAACTCATTACTTTCTACACCTTTGACTGCAATCACTTGTTTTATGAGATGAATAAATTATTGTTGGGCTATAATTGTGCTTAAGCATCAAATGTACCCAGTATCACCAGTTTCTTTGTCATTAATAAGGTCTGCTAGAGGGTTAATACAAGGTGATTACGTTGCATTTAGAAGCTATTTATGTCTCGCACAAACTCACACTGCAAAACCCTCAGAGGGTTGAAAATAAATCAGAGTTCTGGGAGCTGTAAGTCAGCAAGTGTAGCTGCAGAAAGTAATTCCAATCCACTTAGGGTTTTAATACATCATCTTCGTCATCGTTAACGCATGACTTACAGAAACAGGACGACCCCTGTGTTGGCCATGGCGTATGCAAGTCCTAAAATTCCACTTCCCATGATTGCATTGCCCAGGTTGAAGACGGACATCCCAAAGGAGGTTTTCCCTTCAAACTGCAACCAAAGTAGAACAGGGGCTGGTTGCATTTCGGCAGACATCCCTGAGTGAGGAGTGTGATCGTGCCAAGGCTGAGATGTGTGTTAACTCACGTCCGTGAAGCGCGTTGTTTTCTTATCCTCGGCGCCTGATAAGAACTCCTGGCTCTCCGGGAGGCTGGCTTCTGTGTTTTCAGTTCTGTGAGGACTAAAGATTGGAAACTGCTGTAAGAATATGGAGCATACTGCAAACACAGATTTGTAAAAAAAATTCTGGGAAAACTTTGGACACATCTGTGTTGGTATCATCATGCAAAACTCTTCACATCCCTTGAACTTTTTGAGGGGATTTTACTGGGATTTGTACATGATAGACAAAACCAAATTATCTCATAGCTATCAGGTGGAGGAAAATTTGTTTGTGGTTTTCAATTTTGTGAAATTATCTCTCACTGAGATTAAAGCTACAAGGGTTTTGCAAGTATGTTTAGAGACTGAACTCTTTATCCATTCTTTTTTTATTTTTTCAAAATACTGTACCTAAAGTTCAGCCATATCAGATGGAGAGGATCTGAGAATTTTCATGTCATGACACATTCTACATTAGCCTTAGTTCTGGACTTTTACTAGGCCATTCGGACATTATTGTGCTCTAAGCTAATATGCTTTACTCTGGTTGGTCCTGTTGGAAGAGGAACTTCTGCCCTTGACTCAAGTGGTGTGCAGGCTCTGGCAGGTATGCTTTCTGTTTCCAGTCATAATCACCATAGGATTTTACATTCAGGCCAAAAAGTTACATTTTGGTCTCATCTGTTCAGAGCACCTTCCTTCACATGCCTGCAGTAACTACAACCTGAGGCAAACTGCAGCTGGAACATCCACTTATTTTCTTTGATGGATCACAGAGGGATTTTAAAAGTTTGTGATATTATTTTATAATCCCGCCCTGTAAATCTCTCTACAACTACATCTCTGACGTTTTTTCTGCGTTCCTTGTTGTTTATGATGCTTTGCTCATTAACGTTCACAAACTTCTGAGGCCTCCACAAAACAGCTGTATATTTAATTACTTTAAATTACACAGGTGACCTCCATTTACTAATTAAGAAACCTGTGAAGGCAACTCATTGGACTGCATTTCATTTTTTTTGGCAGTAAAATAAAGTAATGGTGGTCAACTCAGAATATGTTTTTCTTCTACTTAATGATTCAATACTGCTTTGTGTTTGCATATCACATAAAATCCCATGAAAGTGCATTAAAGTTTAAAGAGATAAAATGACAAAGTACTTTTCCCAGGCACCTGGTCACCACAAAGACACAACATGCAACAGTTATCACAAAACTAATCAGTGTGAAATTGACTATTCTCATTATGGATCATTTTATACATACCTAGCATTCTGGGTGCTATTGGCTACAGTTTCTCTACAAGCACTGTAGAGAGAGGTCATCCATCACCCAATGAGAGCACAAAGTGGAAAACAACACCCACAGTCATAATATGATAAACACATTGACAAAAAGCTACATCATCATCATCTCTATCCCAGAGAGGGGAACTTTAATTGAACCATCTATTACACCAACAGTGCAACAAAAAAAAATGAGGAAAAAAGCTGGACAACCTGATGTGATAATTGGGCACTTATCTCATTACATTATCAAGCACAAATTGTAGTACAGCAAGTCAGCAGCTGAAGCCTAAGTGTTGTGCCAAGCAGAGCTTCATTAGGGTCTTTGCTGAAAATCCCGTCGTGGTTGACGGATTTTTGTTGTTTTCTACGTTTTTCTTTTTATGGTACGCTGTCGTCTGTTTAAGTGCTGTTGTTCTTTTTCTCTATTTTTTTTCATCTGTTCTCTTCTTTGTTTTAGTTTGTTTTAAATAAGTCGAGTTAAGTCTATTTGCATAGCATATTTCACTATGTAGTAACTAATTATGAAACAGTAATAAACATTACATTTCGTCAGATAAACACCAGCAATTAAATTCTTTGGCATATCCCAGGGACCTAAACATGACTTTTATGCTCACATTACATTGGTTTACACTACATTTAAGTGGAACACTCACTTTTCACAGTCTTCTGCAGAAGGTGTTTTTGCAGATGTTGCGATCTCCTCTCCAGGTTCATGGCCTTTCCCGTTTGGAATAGTGTTCACCTCTGCTGAGGAATTTTCCACAGTCTCAGCTGGTTTGTCCTCACTCATGTCTCCTCAGGTAAATAATATTCTGTCCTTTGAAATGAGTGAATGCCTGACAGTGGTAAGAGCTTTGAAGCCAATGTTTTGATTTTCCTCCTGGGATCTGTGTGAGAGAAAATAAAAATACAGACAATTAGCGTTTCGGACGTACAGTGTCAGGCACTAGGGGAAAATGAAAAAGAAGTTATATAATTGGACATCAGGTGAAAACGTCTCCCAACACACGAAAGGATAAAACCTAATGGAATGTATTACTGAAAAGTTACATTAAGGAAGTCATTTGAAAAATTCAAGAGATTTTGTTAATTCACTTCAAACCTTTCAGCAAATGAAACGTTGAGAAGAGATAAGTTAAATGTTTTCATAGATCAATTAAGCAAAAAGATGATGGTCAATAAAGTTTTAGATGCTTGGAAGGGCCTGGTAGCGACCCTAAACAATCACTGAGATGACCATATTAAACATTTCATACTAAAATGTAAATGGCTCAATGATTCTTTGCTGAGAATCTGGTGACGATTGGAGACCACTGGACTACAAAGAACTCAGGGGCTCAAAGTGGATCAAGAAAAAGTCTCCCACAGCATTACACCACCACCACCACCTATAAAAATAAATCATTTGTTACTATTTTGTGCACTAATTAAAGTAGAATGAGTGTTCAGATTTTGTGGTGAAATCACAATCAAAATAAAGGGTGACTCCAAGAAATAAAAAGCTTCTGTTTGTGGAAACTATCCCAAAAACTCAGTAAACTCCCATTTTCAATGCAGAGCTGAGAGCGCATGGCTGTTTTGGCAAATTCCATGAATAAATTGACACATTAAGTGACAGGTCACCCCTTAAGAGGAAATAGAGCCTTTAGCTTGGCGTGTCACACTGGGCTTTGCATCAGGCCTTCATTTCCTGGGTATCCTGTTGTGTTGCATTAGTTGACCAGCTGACTTGTGGGGCCCAGAAAGGCCTTAGTGACATGTATCTCCTAGATGCCGTTGACTAAATCCCCCCTGTCTGGCTGGCCCTAAATGATCTTTTTTTTTTTTTTTTTTGCTGTGCTGCGTAAACAGGGGCCATAATGGTGACCATGTTGGGATCTGCAGAGAAGGAACACACAAACGGTTCGACTCCCCCCACAGTGGTGAGATAAAAAGAGAAGAACCAGTCAGGACCAGCTACAGACCAGTTCAAGCTGTCTTTGTGCCTCCATTTCTCTGTTTGTCCCTTTTCTCTTGGTTTCTTCTTTTATTGTGGAGGGTTCAGCACAGCCACAATGTTCGGGGTTCTCACTGCAACAATTACTGGCAGCAGCTCTGCCGCCCTTTGTTCCTTCAGGCCTATTTCGCTTCGCTGCCTTGTTCTTTTCAAGGTAGCTCAATCCGGGAGGAAATATCCCCCAAACCTTGACTACATTGTGAGGTGAAACACCCCTGGTCTTCACCTAGCGTTCCTCCAAACCTACCGGCCACATCATTGTGAGCTTCACTGCACAGACAGACCTCTCGGTGTCCCTGGGTAAGCTGGGCAACGTGGCCGGGCAGCAAAGCACAGGGCACAATGGCACATGTTGTGTGGTTTCCTGGGAACCGGTTGGGAAACAGTGGTACTATTGTGCCAGGCATCATTATGCTGCCAGGGCCCCTTGGCTGTAGTTCGCCGGGCCACTCGAGAGGCTGAAAAGGTATTTCACTCCCTAATTGAAAAGACGCCACCTTGAATTCAGCAAATGCCAGCATACTGCTTTCACGCGGAGTTGTAGCATAGCTGCTGACGGCAGCAATGGCCGAGGCCGGACCGGCCTTGTGGGGACAAATCACCGCACAGTCACTCAAGACGGTCCACAAATCACAGGGAGGTTGGAGCGGCCATTGACGGACAACACTCGATGAGCTGCCCGGCTCCCCCTCGATGGCACCAAGCACTGGTGCTTCTAGCAGAGGGCATGATTGGCCTGGGTTGTGTCTTTTGCAATCATTATGTTCAGCAGTTAAGAGAATACACGACTGCTGACTAAAAATACACTTGGTGGTCAGAACCTCGCATTCATTGAGGGAATTCAGAAAGCTTGAAGGTTGTGAGTGAAGACAGAGCAGAAGTAGGTAAAAAAAAAAAAAGTATGCAAAAAAATCTAACTAAACAGCAATTTAACTAGATTATAATCCCTTACAAAAAATATTAATACTCCTTGGACTCCTCATTTATTGGGATTTTATGCTGTAGGTCAACTACGAAGTAGTACATAACTGTGAAGTGAAAGGAAAAGGAAACAACTCCTAATTTTGTGACGTGTATATGAAGTTAGTTTGTCTCTATTCAACTTTGTAAAATAGCTCAAACTATTCTTGTCAAAAATATTTAATTACACTTATCTAGCCTATCCTAACACATTGAAACTTAGATCTAAGCTAGTTCTCCGTCCCGGCCCTCCCTCATGCCTCCTCAGCATCCCATCAAGAGACAAGACATTTAATGAAAAAATAAAGAGGGAAGACAAGAGGCAGCTCTGACATGACCGAGTCTCAGACATGCAGCCACATGAACACTGTGATGTGAAATAATGGTCTGGTTGTATAGATGACCTAAATCATGCAGGACTGTCTACTGTTTGTCGACGCTATGTAATGCAAGAACATGCGTTCGTTTTATTGGAAAAGGAGACACAAGGTCTGCACAAAGATAAAAGAGGATGAGGATGCAGGAAACTATATAAACGGGTATAATTCATGAAGGTGTTTGCAGGCAAATGTGAGTTTCTGTGTCCTTCCACATCTGACAGAGGCAGATATGCTCCTAATGTGGCTAGTAATTAACATCTCTGCACTAACTCAGATCCCCACATTAAAATGAGTCACTTTGCAGGGACTTAGTGGGAAACCTGTCCATATTTATGTGAATTTATGACAGAGCTTAGCCTTCTCAGAGACCAGTGGCTCTTGCCACAAGGGGAAAATACCGTCTGCCAAAAACGTATTAATTATGATGCAGAAAACATGATATGATACAAAAAAACAGTCAGTGATGTCACAAAGTGTTTGCCTGATATTTCCCCCAGAATAGATAATTTTGTCAAATTATGTATATGTTGTGTTTAAATACATATTGTTTTCTTTTAAAATACAGAAGACAAATGTATAGTGTGGAAGAGTTCAACAAACACTTCAAGTTGCATTGGATAAACTGAAAGCAAACAAAATAAAAATAATAAATAGTTAAATAAATAGTTAATGCAAAAATAATTGTGCTGCACTGAGGGTGAGATGACAAACTGCACAAAGACAAAAGAGGATGAGGAAGCGGCATCCCTAAATAGAAAATCTGAATTAGATTAACTACTATTTTTTTTAATATTATAAGATATTTAGAGAAAGCGACTGGCATCCAGTGCACCAGCCACATAAGGACTGGGGTATTAAACAGGGGTTTGGCTGTATGAACGAGCTGAATAGTGCAGGGTGACACAGTGTTTGTAGACACTATGTCATGTAAAAACGTGGTTGTGTGGCTGCAGAGGGAAACATGGGGCTTCTTATTTTTTAACAAATCCTGATTCTCAGATCACTGAGATCAAGTTTTCTTACGCCTCATCCTCTTCGATACAAAACACAACATAAAACCCATTTTATGATTCAGTTCACTATAAGATATTTAGTCTCTCACTTTAAGTTTATTTTTCTTTACAAAAATGTTCCAACAAAAGTGCATATTTCCAAATAAAATAAACCAACACACACCACAGCTACACATCAGATACACCAGACGGACAAAACGACTTTCCTCCAACGTTTATTTTAACTCCCAAGTCATAATCCTGGACTGTAAGACTCTTGTAGGGAGAAGATGAATCTTTTTTTTTATGTCAGCAACAGCAGAAGCTAGGTTCACTCCAGTTCTCCTTCAGAGCATCAGCGTGTGTGTGCCTCAGCTCTGTAGCTCTGACGTAAGCGGCTCTGCAGAGACGTCATCCCACATGGAGGGAAACGGAGCCAGGCGGCTTCTCTCATTGTTATTCCTGAAGTGACACCTGTGCTATAAAACGCTGCTCATGCTGACTCACTCCTACACTTATTTAGCTTTTTTTTTTTTTTTTTTTTTTTGCATTTGTCCTTGCCGTTTATTCATAGCTTGATACTGTAATTAAATGTGTGGCTTTGTGTGTTTGTGTGTGTGGAGGAGGGGGTGCACAGGTTATGTAATATCATCAGTAATCTCTCTAACACAGCCTCTTCTGCCACTGCTTGATGACATTTTAGCAGACATGTGGATGCAAAAGCTTTCTTAACTGAGACCCTTAATCTGTTTATGTTTGTTTCATCGCTTTTGCAGATATTCTAAATGAGTACAAAAAGGTCAGAATAATCATTCACTTCAGCATCTTAACTTGTAATTTTAAAGCTTTTGATCTTAGCAATCCTATACCTGCTATAGTATGTCATGCAAGTCTTCAGTACTCACTGAATACGCGCCCAAACAATAAAAGACAAAGCATAAAGATATATGCTTCTCTTCCCTCTCAAAAAGCAATTTTATGCAGCTTAAAGGATTTCACTTCTCCATAACACTGCTGACAAGCAGTTAACGAACCCACCAGCTGAAATTTCAGCGAAAGGGTTCAGATTTGGGACCTCGGACACTCAGGATGATGGAGCAGATCAGATTAGAGATCATCTCACTGAGGCAGGAAATCAGGAATAAAACCCGTTCAGGTCATTTCGAACACTCCCGTTTAAAAATAGCTGCAGAGGAGAGAAAAGCTTGACCTTGCATCACGTCACATATAAAAAAAAAAAATAAGCTGTGTTTGAGTGCTTGTTGCATGTGCGACATAATTACAATGGCAGCTGCTTAAAATAAGCGGTAACCATTCTCTGAGAGCATCAAGCAGCCATCTGCCATGGCGTTCTGGTTCTTCGCACCAGGCTAAGCAGCGACAACAACACGTATGATGCCACACACAGCCACACGCAAGCATGACAGAGACGCAACGGCGAAAACAAGCTTTATGAGCGCAATCAGAAAAACAGCCAGAAAATAACCGTTCCAAAACATAAAGTATAGAAATTTTTGTATGCTTGCATTAAGAAAAATGAGTCGTGACAAAAACAACAAAAAAAACACATAAATGCATAATAAATTCTACAGGTCCTCAGTTCTTTTTACTTTTAATTTTTCATAAGAGGACAGAACAAAAACATGGATTTTTAAGTTAGTTTATAACTTATGAGCTAACTTATAATGAGCTTTGGTGCAGCTATTGTGCTAGATTAAATACTGCTTTGCCATCTCTATTTCCCTGCCGGTCTGTCCTCCCATCTCACTCATTCTCCCCCGCCTCCTCTGGCACTGTGATTAGCCAGCAGGAGAGAATAACAGATTAACTTCTGACTGGGAGATTTGTATTTCAGTCTGTGAGACACTCCGTGTCTCAGGGATTCCTATTAGCTGCCGTGAAACGCACGCGTCAGAATTTACATTCGCATACAGGACGTCAATCTGAGGGAGCATTTGAGTGTTACTCTCATGGAGATGATCACTGACTTTTATTTAAAGTCTTAGCTCAGCCGTTTCTCTCGAAATCACTGAGATGATGGTTGATTTCGCAAAAATCAATCATAAAAATTGAGCCTACGAAATAAACTTGTGAACACTGCTATCAATTTTTTTTTTCCAGTTTTTCAACTTATTCAGTTTCCTTTGCTCATCAGCCAGTTCTAACGAAGCAGAATCTCAACAATCTGAACAGCTGCCAACACTGCAGGCTTCATATGTTCTCTTGAATCTTGTTATCACATCACGCCGTCAGCTCAGAGTGAGATCTTTCAACAGTGAAATGTACAAAACACCAAACTGGCAGGATCTGAAGGAGGACAGCATTTACAAGGGCACAACCAAGAAATGTACATAGACGTCAAAACAGGTGAAGCTATTCCTTATTTCCATGCATACTATGCTTTAAAATAAAAAATGAGCACCTGGAATAATTATGAAAGGCCCAAACAGGCTCTAACAGAAAATTAGCTACTTTGATTTTGATTGAAAATAAAATAATGCATGATTCCTGTGTTCTCCGCTGATGCCTGTCCCTTGGTGGGGTCAGGAGGGGTGCTGGTGCCCATCTCCAGCTAATGTTCCGGGCAAGAGGCAGGGTCACCCTGGACAGGTTGCCAGTCTGTCGCAGGGCAACACAGAGACACACAACCATGCACACACACCTAGGGACAATTTAGAGAAACAGTTGATCTGACAGTCATGTTTTTGGACTGTGGGAGGAAACTGGAGTACCCAGAGAAAACCCATGCATCCACAGGGAGAACATGCAAACTCCATGCAGAAGGACTGGGGTGGGAATTGAACCCAGAACCTTCTTGCTGCAAGGAAACAGCTCTACCAACTGTGCCACTGTGCAGCCCCATCCTGTGTTCTGTTAATGGAAATATGATTATTTTTGATTAGAACTGGGGGGGAAAAAACTTACCTGTTAAATCAGATATGCTAAAGATAACATAAATGATGTCATATAAGTAAAAAGAAAAGTTGATGCTATATAAAATATATTCAAATGAATTAACTATCTGGTGTTGCATATTCAGTCCTGAGTAAGTGATGGAAACATTCACTGTAATCAGCTGACATCCGAACATTTCAATACTTTATCAATCAATTTGGATTCATATATAAAAGACTGAAAGCACATGAATCTTCGGACACTATAATAATTTTTACCCAGGGAACTAGGTCTTACATTTTGACGCAACAAAGAAGTTGCGTGTTTGTGAAAACCATCTCAGAGGGTTTTTTTAGTCTAAAGAATACGCCAATCTGTCCAAATTAAAACACTTCTGCAAGAAGAGTGGGTTGAAATTCCTCCACAGAGATGTAAGAGATTAATTAACAGTTATCACAAAGGCTTCATTTTTCTGGCAAAGCCAGGTATTACACTTTAAAAATTCTCTGGGGGGGACTCCTTTGAGTTTGACTTTGATATTCTTACTTCTCTGCACCAGGAAGCGCACACCCTACTTCAAATCAGAAAAAGCACTCTTTGATTTTCTCCCCCAGGCTTTGATGTGTCTGCTTTTCTGTCTCCTGGCCAGGACGGCGTGCAGCACCTCCAGGGTCACGGATCTTAACACCACGAGGCTAATCAACCCAGGAAAAGAGTGATAGATAGATGAGGCAGCACGGATTGTCTCGTGAATTGCCCTCGTGGGAACACCAGCACGGCGGTGACTCACTGAAAACGGGGGTTTATTTATAGCAGCACACGACACTTCCTGTCACTCTGGCTCAACTCTTAACACTGACACCCCGCAGACAAGAGCAAAACTGGAGCTGCATACATGAGGATGCTTAACCAGCTTCAAAGCAATGCAGTCGGGGCAAATACCTCCCGAGAAGAGTTTGGAGTTTAAATACAGGTGAATGACATGTTGCTGCTTTCATCGGCTGCACAGCGTCGGAAACCAAGCTGAGGTTGCTTTAATCCTGGACCGGTGGCTGAGTTTGTGACAAAATCCTAAACAGTAATGTGACTAGGTGGAAGATGCACATGTTAAAGCTGTTTAATGTTTAATGTAAAATGAATATTTCTGCAGCCTTTTTAAGAGGAAACGTTTCTATTCTGCTTCAGTGTAAGGTGCGGGCCGACCACACCGAACGCCACAGCAAACGTGAATAGATACCAAAGACAAAGAGTGAAATAAATATTCAGTTTTATCAACTATGAACCTGTGTTTAACAAGCACAAATAAAAAAGACAGATATTTCCAACATCTGAAATATCACCTTGTGTGATATTACCACACAAGGAAATATCTTAAAAGAGCAGACAAACAGAGAGCAGATATAATGAAGAAAAATAAATAAAAATGTCTTTATCACCTAACAGACTAACACAAGCAGATATGAAAGTACAGGAATAGTGAAGTGAGATATAGGACTGCTAAATGTGTGAGAAGAGTGCAAACAAATGCATAAATTATAAAATATTAGCCATTTATTTTACATACATACATACATACATGCTGTTAGTTATTTGTATAAATACTACAAATCTGTAGTAATTAGTTTTATTTCAAAACCATATTTTGGGTAAGAATATACTTCCTCATTCATCCAGTTGTCCCAAATAACTGGGAAAAGCTCTATATTTGGAAAAACAACCTACAGAGAAAACAGCGTTCAGCCAATGTGATGACGAATGGATATGCTTCTTCTTTTTTGCATAAAATGTATTTCTCCAACATGTCTTTTGTCGTAAATCAACAGCGATGATCACACTCTTCCCACTGCAGTAAAGCAGCAGTCCACAGAGCCAGTTTGCCAAATAAAGAGTTTTCTTCAGAAGATAAGGAGTTGCCTCTAACATTTGACAGGTTAGCACGTTTCTGTTCTCTCACAGCTGTGTCAGCAACCTTCTGTGATGGAGAACAGAGTGTTGGCTGGATGTGAATGTAATCTCAGCTCTGTGGATGAGATCACACTTTTTTTTTTCTTTTTTTTTTTCTTTTTTTTTTCTGTTTGTCTCTCTGTGAAAAAGGCAAGGTGATGAGTTCCCGTCTGGGCAATAACTTAATGCTGGCATGGTTAATACTGTTCTCTGAGCAAAATCAAATTTGATTCAGCTCTTGAAGGCATATGCCAGAGTTCTCACTGAGAGATAAAGACAGCTTGATAGTCGTAGTATGAGAAAACTCAATTGTCTCCCTCTCTCTGTCTTGAGAAGGCAGCAAGAAGACGTTTCTTATCATAGCTTTATGAGATTTAACCAAGTCTCAATATTACTGCTTTTCTAAGTTAAATCAGGGTAAATTTGTGTAATTATTTGAATAATTAAATGATCTGTGAGATTTTCAAAAATGTATTTCATGGACCCTTCAAAACTGTTTCAGAAAAGTTTTTGTTCTGCATGTGTTGGTTGACCTCAATGCTTTACAGAAAGTGAGATTAAGATGGAATATTTTATTTTCCTGGAAAAAAAAATTATATTATGAGTAAAACCATATAAAAAGAGAATATTACTTATTAGCTTTAGGGTGTTTAGTTAGCTCCTGAAATCACCGAGCTCAGTAAAATTTGTAATATGATCAAATATTTTTGAAACACTGAAACCAAATTCAGGCCATTGGAGTGCCTCAAATCAGTATTTTCTCCTATCCCCTGATCTGGAGTTCCAGCTGGAGATCAGTTCAAGTCCAAAAACTTTCTTTAGAGTACATTTAGCTGTCTGTGTTCTGCTTAGCCAACTTCCACTTTAAGACATGCCATTCTCTGTAGTGTCTTGAAATAATCAGAACAGAAGCATCTCATTGTGGCCTAAAGTTTTTGTCTGTTTGCCAAATAAAGACAGAACAAAGTACGTCAACTTTTTTTACAATTTATTTCCCATCTGACATGTAAAATTCAAATGACAGGTAAATCTGCAATCTTTCTGTTTTCTCAGACAAACTAAAATTTGTGATATACCACTGTGGGTCACAGTTTGGTAACTCAT
This sequence comes from Poecilia formosa, assembly GCF_000485575.1. NCBI lineage: Eukaryota > Metazoa > Chordata > Actinopteri > Cyprinodontiformes > Poeciliidae > Poecilia > Poecilia formosa. The sequence continues at coordinate 792,698 of NW_006800199.1, read as the reverse complement.
TATGTCCCAGTAGAAGTGTTAATACATGTAACTTTCACCATATTCCATGTACATCAGCCATGCCATACTTTCAACTTTAGGGAGCATTTTGTTTCACTTCTGACTGGGAACCTAGAAAATCCAGATTCCAAGTGCAATGAATCCAGTCACAACACTAATGTACGTTAAGCACATACAGGTGAAATGCGGTGAGGTCAGCTGCCTTTTCTTAGTCCTTCAGGACAACACGTTCTGATGGGAATCTGGAAAGAGATCAGGCTGATCGAATATGAACATGACTATGACAAATGTATTTCCAGCTATCATGAACAAATCTTGTTATATATGCCTGCCTCTTTCATTCAGCAGAAGCTGTAGTGAGCCACGGCTCAAGAAGATCCAGAAGTGACAAACTACATCCAGGCCCATTCTGTATGTAAGGTAGAAAAATTGGACTGAAAGTGAACCATCACCCCAACAGTTGCTGCTCATCACCACCCTCTTCAATGGCACCTCTGTCTCCCCTTAATCATGTGGCCCAAAACAAAGCGCCACACTTTTCCGTTGGTTCCCACCGTCCGTTTCTCTCCTGGTTCCTCCTCGTCACATGGGGATGGAAGTGGAGGACGGCAGTGCAGCGTGGAGACGAATGCTTTCATTCAGCTTGGAAGTACAACTTGAGCAGTGTGCGGCCACCGGCGCGGATATTGTGCTGCTGATTCTGTCACATGCCGCACGACCCGGCGGTCCAAATCCCAATCTACTGACAGAGAAGTCCTCAGCACACCAGGCACCCAGTGTAAGCAGATCAATGCAGGACTTAACAATCAAACAAAAACAATTAGGTACAATACTCGGCCACAAATGTGGTTAATGAATGAAGTAATTTGATTACACTTGGAGGTTGCCTAATGCTAAGATTTTTTTTTTTTTTTTTTTTTTCTGACCTGGAGAATTGTGATAGATTACTTTTCCATTGCATTTGTGAACACACTAATATGGTCCGTTATTCAGTTCCCCAGAACTTTAAAATACTTCCATTCATCCATAAATCACTGAACAGCTTACCATCAAAATAAATTAAAGATCTGCTGGAGTCTCAGCCTTCCCAGATCACTCAGGTCTTCTTGTTCTGGTTCTGGTTCTGGCTCTGCATCCCCAGAACCAGAACCAAACATGGAGAAGCAGCATTCAGCTTCCATGCACCACAAATCTTGAATAAAGTTCCAGAAAACTGCAAAACAGCTGAAATACTAAGTTTTAGAGTTGATTTTGAACCATCGTAAATGGAACATTGACCAACATATTTGATGAGTATTGATGATTTTAACAATGTCACTTGACAAAATGCAATGCTTGTTACTGGTTTTCACAATTGCTGACTCTATGGTGCGCTTATGATGTTTTTATGTGTTCATGACATAAAGCCCTTTAGACAGCCTTGCTGTTAATCAAATAAAGGTTTCACAAACTAGGTTAATAGAAAGTATTTATAATAAGGTGTTTTATGTCTTATTGGACTACAAGTAAATACTATCATAAGAATAGATGCATGTCATTTTTTTTTACACCACCTTACACGCTCTAAGTATTACATAAAACTCGAAAATATTTAATGATAGAAAGTTTCACTAAGTGGTTCCAATAAAAAAAAATCAGAAGAAAAGATGCTATTAAAGTCTGCATGAAGTATACTCATTCTGACAATTTTCAAGAGTAATGAAACTATCTGATCAAGAATATATCAACTAATACAAGCAAATGCAGCAGGACAACCTGTTGTAAAGTTTATTATTTAATCTATCAGATATATTACTCAAAACAGTGAGAAACCTACGGAGCAGGAAACCAGATCAGAACACAGGTCTCTGTGTCTTTAAAAATTTAAACACATTCACGGCAGGACATCCCTTTTCATCCTAAATAAAACTACAAAAGGGGAAATATCCTTTCATGGCTCATTTTCAATCTGCCAGATGTGAGTCAATATTACTGCACTATTTGAAGGTGGACATGAAGCTTTAATAACATCAGTCAAGAAGGTACAACCCCATCTTTGTATCTACTCTAATAATAAAGAAGAACGGGCTAGAGAAGAAGTCACTGGGTTTTTTCCCCCTCAAAACTAGCAGAACAAAACATCTCCCCACATTAACATTTTTGCTCATCAAAGCTCAAAGGCTCTGCAGCTACAATGGAGACATTATGAGTTCGCGAATAATGTGATTTTTCTCAATGATCCGGTAGGAGATTCACTGCACATTGACCATGTGACTCGATTGAAGCACGTCAAGCCGGTCACATACAAAAAATAATGTCCTGCCCCAGCAAAATAACTCTTTGAAAGAGACGAGAAGAACAGATCCAGGGCAGCATGTGGATCATAAGAGGCTCCAACCCGTCCTGAACTACTTTTAAAACTAAAAGCGGCTCATTCTAAAAAAAATTAAATAAAATACACACTGTTATAGTCTGACTGAAATTTGAAGCTGTCAACAAGGACAAGCAGAGTAACGGTACAACATGTAATGCAATATAGGAATTAAAATATCTATTTTAAAGTAAAAAAAAAAAAAATCCAACAATGTCACTTTCATCATACCAATATAAATGCATCTTTTCTTGTGACTAAAGCGCTACATCCAAATATATGTCTGCATATGACATGTTTCACAGAAGGATTTATCCCTTATTATTAACTTGGACTTGGCAGACCAAATGTGTCAATTCCTCCCACTGGCAATGAAAGATCACAAACCAAACATGAAGAGCAGATGGCACCTGTGGCCAAACTGTGAGCCAGCTGTGGAAACCTAATCAGTGACTTGCAGTTCTGGAAAAATAGCCAGTGTGAAGCTGCAAAATCCAAGCATGCCTGTCATTGAATGACACGAAATCAAATTGATTTCTGACAGGAACAGGCTGATCAGTGTTTTCTTTTTTTTTTTTGCCATTAATGTATTTGGATAGAGTTTCAGTGTCCTTTTTGCCCAGGTCAAACATAAATCTTTGCGACTAAAATGTCAAAGCTCCAAAAATATAAAACATATGACAAAATCAGAAATCATGTCATCAATATATTCCGTATAACAGGTAAACATTGAAAAAAAAAAAACATTTACATAGTTTTTATATGATTACATAAAAAAACTATGAAAAGCAGTACTGATCAGAATCCAAAGAGAGAAAAATATCACTGCATGTCAAAGTCTGTGGCCGCAGTTCGCTGAATGAAAGGCAAAACTTTTCATCACTCTTCAATTTTTTTTCCAAGTAAAAACAAACACAGCCCAAAATTTAATTGTATTTGTATCATGACTTTACACAGTAGACAAACACAACATGGTGCATGCCTCTAAAGTCATCATCCGAATGGGGTCAACAGTTTGCTGAATCACCTTTGTTGCATTCAGAGCTGAGAGTTTTTAGAAGTGGGACTCTCCCAGTTTTACTGACAGCAAATTAGATGCAGAGAACCAATGAACGTCAGTTTTCAATGTGTTATTAAAAAACGCTATACACTTTATAGGGGTTGCAGTTTCATTCATAAAGCTCCATTTAGGAGAAGGTACTTCAGTTAGTACTGCTGCACTGCATTTCACTCAAGAACTTAAGTTTGGGTTTGTCTTGAAGAAAGAATTAGATGGGACTTCGTGTAGCTTTCTTTGAAAAATAGTTTTCTTCTTCTAAATTTTACATAAATGATGGACTTGTAGAGCACACCAACTAATAGTTGCCGTTTTGGCAAATGCCAAGAACCACCTGAGCAGTGGTTCTTGGCATCTCCTTTTGATAATTTTTCATTGTCATTTGGCAGTTGTGCCATTCTCTTTCTATTTTTTTTCCCCCATGAAACTGGAAAAAAAAAATATTTAGTGGTAACATTGCAACAGGGTGGTATGGACGAATACAAACGTGCATCACACTTTTGGTATTTTTATTTATGATAGATGTATAAAACTGTGCGACCTTTTCCTCTGACTTCTCTCTATAAACTTTGTGCTGACATATCACATAATATCCCACTTTAACACACTCTGTGTTGTAATGTTTTTGGGTGTCAGTACCACTCTGAGTCACAGTTTGGCAACTCATTACTTATGTTGCCAATAGATATTCAATGGTAAAAAATAAACATTCAACTGTGAAAGAAATCATTGCTGATAAGCCCCGGGGAACAAAGGCGACATAAAAGGACACCGTGTGGTATATAGATTCATCTTCATAATGAAGTGCACCATGTTCGCAACTCTTTAAATAGCTCTGCAACACGGTACGACTCTTACTTTGAATGGACAACTGGTCAGCCTTGAACGGAGGTTGACGCATGTGGCATACACAATAATTTAAAAATAAAGTGTATATTTTTTTTATTTTTATTTATTTTTTTTAATTTTTTTTGCACTAATTCTACCTGTCATGAAACACCGACAAGTCTTACATAGCACAAATACATCAAGGTTAACATTCATTCAAGGTCTCTTACCAGGGAAGTAGCAGTGCCCTCTTCGAACTCCAAATATCTCCACGCAGCTTTCGCCTCCGCTCGCAGCTCGGCTCTGTCTCGACCTTCTTTTCTCGCCGCCTCTTCTGTCCAGCGACACGTCCCAGCACCTTCCCTCTCCCCAGCCTCACTGTCATGTGTTTCCCCGGTAAATTATCCTAGTAATCTTCTCCGAAGTGGGATGTGAAGAGTGCTCCGGGTCCGCCTACCGCACGCACAGCTGATGATGCTGGAAGTGTCAGTGTGTCTGTTGCTTAGCCGGCCAGGCGCGCGCAGGAGCGCTTGGCACGCGCCTTTGTAATCGTTTTGGAACGGACTGTTCCGTCACGAAGGCTGAGCGCGCGGAACGTTTTGGAGAATCGCGGCCGTCTGTTCACGTCGTGTTGGTGGCATCTTGTGCAGTTAAAGTCGCGTTTGAATGGGAAATAAAGGGCAGCGCATATAAGCGCGTGGACGTCAAGCATATTATATGAATTCATTGGAGAAATTGGATGAGTGCCGCTTTAAGAGCACGCAAAAATCGAACTCTTACTTTCATAATAATAATAATAAAAAAATAAAAAAAACTGCAGCGTCTCCATTTTGACACGCCATCGGTAACGTAAACAGCTGCCCGGGCCATGTGCCACCGCTGCCGCTTACGCACACAGGACGGACAAGGCTCGCCCCATTTTTAGGTCATATGCCGGCTGCGCGTTTTGATGTAACATCGCTCCGGGGATCGGGGTTTTTTCCGCTGTCCTCCAGCTCAGGTTCGCTGAGGAGGACACTTAAACGCACCTTTAGTGTAATTAGATCAGGTGTCTTCCTGTGTAGGCCTTTTTAGTCTAATTTATAAGAAAGCTTACACAAACTTTAACCATTTCAATTGACTTCCTATGTGGGAATGTAAAGATCTTCTCAGAAAGCAACGATAGTTTTATTTATTTGAAAGAGCATTTAACCGGGGCTATGAGCTGAACATTTGTTCTGAGATTAAGCCTCTTTGTTGAGAAACAGTCTTGTGCATCCCACAGCAGGCTGCTATGTGATGACTATCCCTACTCCTTCAGAGCTGGAGTCCTGCATGCTTTAGATGAGCCCCTGAGTCAACAGACGTTCAATAAGCTTCTGCAGAACTTGATGGCATACAGGGGAAGTAATTCAGCTGGGTTGGAGCTGGGACACCAGCTCTCAAAGAATTGAGTTGGTGTCCGTGATCTGGACGAGGTGAAAACGACTTGCTGAAGTTCAGATTGAGGATCAGAATGGGGAAGAAAAATGAATTTTGCTAGTTTAAGGAGAGCAGAATTAAGACTGCAGTCCACACAACTGGACCAAAACTGGACAATAATAGATGAGGGTGAATGGGGGAGGGGGAGTGAATTGCTTGGGCCAATGATTCTATATTTAAAATGTATCATTCAGCTCATATGGTGAGAATTTGGCATAAACGACATGAAAACATAGATCAACTAGTTCAGATTGGTGGCGGTGGTAGTGTCATGGCCTGAAAGACAGTCTTATAAACTTTGAGACAACACCAAAAGAGGATCACTTAAATACTAGAGACCTGTGTGTTTGTTGTCTCCAGAAGAAAAGAAAAGACTCTTTGCTTTCCACATCTGAAAGGAGATCATTTTATTTTGGCTGTAGTCTGCTCTGTTCTTTCCTCTTTTTAACAAGGTGAGTCTCACCTTTCCTCACCTGCCTGTCAGCCTAAAAGATGATACATGTGCAGTTCCCTTGAGTACTCGATATCAGCCAAGGTCAATTCACAACACAGGGTAGCCATAGAAACTGGGCATCACAGGTGTCTATTTCACAAGTAAGATAAGAGCTGAGAAGAGATACTTTAGCTAAATGAAGCTGGAGCTGAAAAGAGTCCTGCTCAGGATTCAGATGTTACCAGAAAACTTTACAACTGTGTCATTATATTGTTCTTTTGAGCGAGGTGCATTGAAATTGTCATGTGTGGTGGTTGCGAGGTGGTGAGGAGAGACGCAGAGGCCCAGGTTGTGATAAAGATGATGATAAATTTAATGAAGAAAGCTCAACAGTCCAGAACAGGCAGCACAGCAGAGAGTTAGCACACAGCTAATTACCAGTAGCAACTGAAAAACTAAGGACTGAAAAAGAGAGCTAAACCAAGACAGGACTTTACAGTTCAACTGTTATGGCAGGCAGACAAACAACTTAGGACACCTGTCTGACAAGGACCCGACAAGAGACAGAGACAACAGCTGGACTTAAATACACAGGGAGGGTAATCAGGTAACTAGACACACCTGGGAAGCAATCAAGGGGGGAAGACACAAAGACAGAGACTCAGGACAGAAACTGAATACAGAAAACTCTGAATACAGAAAACCCTTAAAAATAAATACACAGAAACACGGATCATGACAGAAATCAGTTGGCCATATCCTTAAATGCAGTAAGAAATAAATTAACATAACAATATAAAGTAGAATAATACATTACAAGGCATTCTGTTAAACTCATCCCTATTGGCAAGCGATGAGCTCTAAGGATATAACTGAACAATGACAAATTTCAGCTCTGATTAGTTTATGCAATAAACAATGAAGCAGAGGTGCAGATTGTTATCTTTACTTTGATGGTGTTCACATCTGAATCAGAGGACAGGCAGGAATCAGAGCAGTTAATTAAAGACTTGTATAAAAGCAGTCTTCAAATGAGAGGTTGCTATGGATACCTGAAACCTTTGCAGTGGCATAATTTGCAGGAGTTAACTCACAGTGAACATGAGAGAGTTTTACTTTTTTTTTTTACCTTCATCCTCGCTGTTTAAGGGGACAGATAAACTGTGGTCTTGGTTGCATCGTTATAGCTCTGCCTGTTTTGTGTTTAAAGATGTGGGTGGAGTGGTGCTTAGGCTATATAAGCTTGTTTCTGTCCAACTACTCCTTTTCATTCAAAACCTTTGTCTATAAGATTCATTTTAAACTAAATTAATGAAATAAATAATTCACTAAATTTGTTGTAATACTGACTTCCTCAAGAGATCCTTGAGGATCACTAGCATCTACAATCACTCTTGAGTATAACTCTGAGTGCAGGGGGCAACAATATTTAAGTTTCTTAATTGAACTGAATTGAGTTTTTTTACTTCATTTTCTCTTCATCTTTTGAACCTAAGCTGTGATTTGATGTGAGGTATCTCCTCTGTTCTCAAGTGCAAAACATCATTGGCACTTTGACGGATTTCATCAAGATTTAGGCAATCATAGAGAGGCTGTTTCACAAGTTTGGCCTTTCTGAACTCCTTTTATAATTCTGTGGAGCTACGTCTGTAAACTCTGTTGTCTTTTATGAACGGAGGCTGGGTGTGTCCTTTCCTGGGGAACAACAATACTCACTTTTACCTTTTCATCATTAAAGCCCTCGTTTGAACCAAACAGCGTTCCCTTTGGTATTTAGATTTCTATAATTAGCTAAAGCTTTGTGTTACCCAAGGCTGTGTTGACCCCAAACACCAGGATCACAAAACAACAACCCTGAGGTCACTTCAGTCCTCACAGGCAGGTTTTCGCATTTCTCCTACAACTGTACTTTCAAAATGCAATTCTTTCTATGCTACTTAGAATAGTTATAACATTTAAGGATCCTTTAGTAGTATATTTACCAAAGCAGTTAGTGGCACTTTGCCTTATCTTTGGGTTTTGCAACATTCTGATGTTTCAAAGTGTTTAATTCACTGGTGCATTTTAAATATTGCATTATTTTTGTCACAGTAAGTGTCATTCCTCAAAAGCATTAAAAAAAGCAAATCAAGCCTTTTCTTTTTAACCAAAGCTCACACACTGCTCCACATTGTGCACAATGTAGCACAGCCCTCTGAGCAGCTTTGCTTTCTGAAACAATGGTGACTTTATAGAGGTCAGGCCATCATGTAATAGTGGCAAGAGCTTAACTAAAGTATTTTTTTTTAAGTAGATTACGAACTTATGAAGGCAATTCTTCACTAACATAAGGAGGGGGGTCAAAAATTGTCATTTCACATGTTTTGAATTCTGTGTTTGATTCCAAGTAGCTTCTCTCACAGGCGCTGAGCTTAGGCTGTGTGCTCCACAGCACTGCGGCCCTCACCATGCATAATTAGGAGCAACAGGAAGAAAAGATCTTGCCACAGACCACTAAGCCCATTCAGTGGATTTTGTTGAACACTGCTGGATGACGATGCACTCAAAGTCAATTAAGGTCAATCTACTGGCGCATTCATCATGCAGGGGAGTGGATGGCAGTCACCGAGCGATTATAGCTGCCATGTGGTCCTCTCACGGATAAGCGATAAATAGTGGCGCTGTGGAAATTATGTGGTTATGTAATTACCTGAAAACTGGTCTCAGTGAATCTACTCTGGGGTCCAGAGGCAGTATAGTGGAGGAGCTGTTTGTTAGTCGAGTGTGGCTATAATTTATGGTCGTCGCAGGGTAAATATTGGCCAACAATGAATAAACGCGACACATGCTGCTGCCGGGGGTGCAGGTGTCAGTCAGCTTGTTTTATATTCACTAAATCACGTTAGTACATTGCCAGAAAAAAAAAAAAAAAGGTTTTCTTTTAAAATAGGACACAGAAAATTGGAGCACGCTTTTGTTTTTATTAGGTCACAGCAAAAGCATCTTTACCCTTCAAAATGTCGCGGCCAGAACCTTAGCCCACACCAGAAAAATGGATCAAGTCTCACCAATGTCAAACTTTGGGGCTTTGGAATTGTGTTGTCTTTCATGTTCAGTTCATTCCTTATAGAGCCCTTGTATTTTATTATTCATATGTATTTTATTCTGCTGTGACTTGCAGTCCGTGTCATTTGTTTGATCTGGTTTCCTGTTTCTTTGTTAGTTCTTTGTTCGTAATCTGTTGAATTTGAGTTTCTGTGTACTCCTTGGTTTGTGTGTCTGCTATTGTTCACTTTTGTTAGTATCTCAGTGTTTTAGCTACACGCACATCCAAGCTCTCTCCCATCTGCTAATTAACTCACCTGTCTACCATTCCAGTTACCAAGCTGCCCATCGACTTTGATATCATCTTTAGGCTAGAGGCATCAGACAAAGGAGGTTCTAATGTTGGGGATTATGGCTGCCCACCCAGGGCACCACAACCTAAAGAGCACCACAAGGACTAAGGACAGAAAATGTATCTTCCACCTGCACCCTGCAAAAGCTTTCTATTAATTATTTAAACATGCAGCCAATAAGGAATAACTACACCCAATAATTGCTGGTCCATGAATTTTCTTCAAAGAAAGGCTGGATTTCTGGGCACCATTCATGCAGGAACTGCTGCTAGCCTCAGAGATGAATAGCATGTTTTCAGAAGTAGCACATATTTACCACCAAGTCCACTGACCCACCACTGAAGTTTTCTTTGTAAATTTTGGCAGAAAACATTTAGGCAGAAATGAATGTCACCAACAACAGATGTAGAACAAATATAACATTTCATTCTCCTTGCCTGCTGATGGCGGTTAAAGAGGATGCTGGAACCGATTGCATGGCAGTCTGCTCCAGGGGCAGCTGTGGCTCCCATGTAGCTTATCACTCTTACTGTGTCAATGTGTGCATGAAAGACTGAATGTAGTATGAAGCACTCTGGAGTCCTGTCGTCTGGACAATGCGCTACACAAATGCATGTCGTTTGCCTTTTATTTTTATTCTTAAATGTTAGGCTATGCTGGAGTTCTCAGTCAGATTTCCCACCGTTAGATTAATTTCAGACAAATTTCATTAGGTGCATAATCTGTTTCCCTGATCCAACATCATGAAAAAAAACAAAAAAAAAACACACATTTACAGTTTGTGTAAATATTACATAATGACACAGTCAGCTAGAACAATCAACGAGTACAGTAGCATATATCGAGAGGAGACATCTGTCATATAAGAGAGTTGCTATTTGTTATTCTGTCCAGACTTCAATCATTCCAGAAAGTTTGTACAGTGAGAGTTCACAATGTGTCCTCTCTCCTACACATACAAACACATACTTGGCCCACCTGCCCTCTGTCCTCTTTTACCATCAAAGAGGCTTTACTGCAGCACACACCAACACGCACAGCAAAGACAAAAAAGCCCTGGACGTTATTCCGCTCTGCGGGAGGAATTCCCTCAAGGAGCAGTCTGGCTGTTCCAGAGAGGAGATGAAACATCAGGGTCCAAAAACTGAGAAGAAGGTCAGTGTGTAAAAGGGTTCAGGCAAGACATTTAAGCTTTAGGTAGATTTCTTATGTATGCTATTACACTTAATTTGCTTTTCAAATTATATTCGGTTTCATTATTTTTGGTCCTGTTCACAAACATAACAAATCTGAGGATGTTATAGCCTCATTTATATGAAAACATTTGTTTAAGTAACCTGATCATACATTTTCAGTGTAATTACAACAACTTTGTTACATGGTAGTGTCGGCACATCTGCAGCTACAAAAAATGTGCAGTATACAACACCATCATTATTTTATGTGTAATGAGTAAGACATTTGCATAAACATTAGCTCATAGGTTTCAGAAATCCAAGAATCTGTTTCCAATCTCTGAAGGTTATTTCTTTAAATGCAAAATCAATCTGCTCAAGTAAAAGCACCAATAATAATATTGCTCAGATTAAAGAAAAACAAAAGTACAGTGTAATAAAAGTATTCTTACAAGTACTTTTATTACAAGTACTTAAGGTTATTCAAGTGAATGTAACACATGGCTATTATTTAGGATATAAATTTAATGTTCTGAAACATGTCATCTAAATTCCACAGGGTTTTAATATTTGCTTCAAATGGTATTTATTATTCAACACACACGTCTGTAGTCTTCAGCAAACTCAAGTTTTGCTCATGTTTCCCATCTGCATCGGGATAACACACTTACTTTCTGCTTTGTTATCACTTTTTGGTGAGTAATATGTTTTAATGTTCTTCTAGACAACTGTGTGTGGGAAAACTTACTCTCCTGATTTTCAGGCGTCAACCAGATTATCACAATTAATAAAATAATCTCTGGCGCCTATTGCACAGTTCTGCAAGCATCCACACTAATAGGCTGTGATTTTTTTTTTATCATCATTACTAGTATTATCTTTGTTTGGCTGCCTTCGACGCAACTTAAGTGGGGGGTGAAAATAACTCAAAATCACAGATAGTAGACCAATAATCATGAATCTGATTTACATGTATATCTTTTTTGTCAAGAGATTGCTTGGTGCAGACGTCAATCTGAACAACATCCAGTAAATAAACATCTGACACAATAATGTAGTCTGACCCACATAGAGAAAATGTGATCCAGCATGGTCTTTGCCTATTTGATAAATCCAAGCAAGTTTGTTTGTAATAAAAAAAGAAAATATATTTGTTCTCAGCTTTTATTGTTTAGGCTTGCTCTTCCTTTGTTTTTTTAACATTCCTGCCAATCCTCCTAAGGGTGAGATTGCAGAAAGTATGTAGAGAAGTCAGATAATACAACCTGTAATAAAGCCAAATGCCTTATCTTATGAATGCTAAGGTTTAGTAATAAATATAAACCCTTCCCAATGAATGTGCAGATGTTGAGTTGCTCAGATATTGAATTCAGTTTGTCTCTGTTTGGCCAGCTGGTCTGAAGGTTTAAGCAACTCTCCTCCATGAGACAAGTGCGTGTTCCTCTGTTTGAAATGTGTTTCTTCTGAGTATAGTCTTAGATGTATTTCCTTTTTGATCCCAGAGGAAGGAAAGGAACACAAACATTTTGGTTTCGGAGAAACATAAAATTGTACAGTATGTTCTTAGGATCAAGGAGTTCAACCAGAAAAGTGGCATAAACAAGAACGCAAAGACGACTGATAGTTTGCTAGCTTCTGGTATAATTCATGCTCCATCTTTTAACAGCCTTCTTTTGGAGAAATTGTGGAGTCTGATTGAATTGGTTGGTTTGTTTAGTACAGACCCTTCTTCCAAAAACTGTTGAGTAGCTTTTCGCTGTTAGGGCTTTGGGAAGACAATTACATAACCTTAAACCAACACTTTGAAGTTTTACTTACATTTGTCCATAGAGACAATGTAGATGCTTTTTGGGAAGCATTTTATAGTTAAATGACATTTGCCTTGACAAAAGACAAAATTCTCAAGAAAAATGTCTGAAACAGTCAAGTTAAGACTTTTGACACAAGAACACAGTCATAGCTCTCAGACATGTAGTCTGTTTTACTACTAGTGGTGTTGATGCATTGCACAATATGGATGGAATAATGAAGAAGAAAGCCTGCCCTCATAACATCAACTTTTCCTCATAACATTGAGGGAGGTGGAGGACACCTGGACACAACTAGATGTTTCCACTGGGGAATAACTCCTTAGACCATAAAGGTTTGGAAATGGATGAATCTGTTGCAAACTACAGCTGTGGGGGAACCAAACAAAGCCTGTAAGCAAGCACATCATGATGAAAGTGATGATTTGATGGGATAAATAGTCCGAAACGTCCAGGGATGGTAGCTGCAAAGTAATGCAATACAAATGGGGAAAAAAGAAATTGTATTGGAATGTATTGGAAAACGGGAACTGGAAGACTGGCACCAGCAGGAGAACCAGATAAAAATAGAAAGCATAAATATGGGAAAGAGTGATTACAGGGGAAAAAGCAACAGGTGAGTCTGATGAACCGTGGAGCAGCTGTGCAGGAACCATGACAACCGAGGAAACGCTGATGTTCTGAGAAAATGACACCAAGAGGAAGGCGTCATGAATTCTAGCAAAAGCCAACTAATAAGATACAGGCGCAACAGAGCAGGACGAGCTTTCTAAGTGTGATATGTGATTGAGAAATGCATGAGTCAACTTTGACACAACGCTTCACAGACAGAATAACGGCAAGTAATTTAATAATAATAGACACTACAGTCCTCTTTGAAACGCTGAATAATAAAAAAAAATATTTTGCATCACTTCACTTGTCCCAGGTGCACAGAAAGTTATTTCAGGCTTAATGGCCTAATTAATACTGATACGCCAATGAAGAATATCAAGTACTCCTGAAGAAAAAAAAGGTACCAAAGGTCATTTGGAGCAAAGCATCAGAATATTTGTGTTTCTTTCAATACAGTCAAAACAAAGTAGATCTGTAAAATGGGAAAACAACAAAAACAGTTTGCGCAGTCGGTGTATAACCTTTTGACAAAAATATGAGAGAAGAACACACAGGGTTCCACCTAGAGCAGCTTCATTGTTTTACAATTCACAAGGTGAAACGTAAGCAGAGAAACAACGCATAGCACTGCAAGGCAACAGCAGGATTTTTGGGTCGTTCGACCAGCTCCATGGCTGCATGGTGATGAATGCCAAAAGCAAGGACACAACATCTGTTCTGCATAAGACCTCAAACTGTGAAGTAGCTGTTACAGACAGGCATGCTCTAAGATTAAGAAATACCAGGATGTTGGTGTATTGATACACCAAGTCTATGCATTTAGGATACATATTTAAAAAGAAAAAAAACAAAAAAAACAGGCCATCTTTACTCTTTGTTATTGGGTGCTGAGCTGTTACGTAAAACGGCTTAGTCAACTGACACAAATTGTGGTAAGCTGAGCCGGAGCCACGCTGAAAACTGAGGAGACGTTCACAAGTGTGAAGGCGCTGGGCATGGTGCATCCTGTTGGAGATCGGAGATGTCAGGCTCTTACAACCAAACAATGTCATCCGCAGACAGGCGACCCTTCTGCTTTTTGACCAACTTAAACCTGATGGTGAAGATCTTAAAGTGAATACAGTGGCAGCAAAAAAAATAAAAATTCATTGATGAATCATAACTGGTTTCACATCAGGAGGGAGACTGATTATGTAAAACTCAGCCACAGAATATTTAGCAGAAAATGTATTAAAATAATTTTAAGATGATTAATTTGCTGCATAAAAAGAGAAGTTTCAGAAACAAAATTCCTTTCAGGACCCCGAAAAACTTTAAAAATGAATACTGCCCCAGCGTTTAGAATGAAAGTGAAAAGTTATGCATGAAACACTCCTGTACAGCACGGCCCTCTGCGGATATGACTTACAAAGAATGAAATGCAGGAATCTAAAGGAGACAATGACCTGGTCCCCAGCAGTCCTGTTTATGCAGTTGTGCTAAAATGAAAGCGGGTTTTAACTGCTATGTTACAGAAAACAATAAGCATTGTCTTCTGAAAAATACATTGATCTATACTGAGGCTTTAAGTGTTGAACAGATGGCAGAGAGCAGATTATTTATGGCTTGTTGCACATTTATCTCCTGCTGTTTGGTATCCTCACCTTGTGGAGGTCAGAGAGACACTTGTGACGAAGAAGAGCCTCTTTTACGGGGGACTGCTGGTGACACAGCAGGTGACACAAAAGCATCTTCTCCTGCTCCGGTGTTTCTCCCTCATCATCTGCTACTTTTTCCATGCTGCCCCCTTCTTAGTTTCTTTAAATCATCTAATGAGAAAAGTAAGAAAAACCATTCTATCTATCTATCTATCTATCTATCTATCTATCTATCTATCTATCTATCTATCTATCTATCTATCTATCTATCTATCTATCTATACAGATAGAGACATAGCATATCTTCTCTGAAAAGGAAATGCACTCTTCACAAAGAGCGGTTAGCTCCAAGCAAAATGATGCTTTAACCTGGTGTACCAGATGGTTTATTAGAAAAAAAAACAAAAAAAAAAAACATCTGGGACATCTTTGAAAAAAATGTTCTGAAAAAGAAGAAGAGCTTTGAAATGAACCGATTTATGCACTGCTAAAGTATGAATGAGACTCACTTACGCCAAAGGTGAAGATTGTAGACCAGGGTGTGTGTGTGTGTGTGGGGGGGGATCTCAACTTCTACTGACTAAAATTGAAACTTGTCTTTTCCTAATTGAATGCAATCACTGAAGTCACACGTAGCTTCACAGATCTCCTTCATCACCGCCAGGTGGCGCTGCAGCGCCAGCGGGAGATTCTGTAAACGAAGAGCTGCAGAAGCAGAAATTTGCTCTCGTTCTTCTCCGCAGTCAGCAAAACGCAGTGTCCATAGCTGAGATGTAACGCAATTTTATTAAAAAAAAATATATATATATATATATATCTAGCATATTTGATACCCTCACACAGCGGATGTGTTTTGTTTTTCGCCTCCCGGGAATAAAGCTCAAAGCGGGGGTCTCCTCTTCGGGAGGACTTGTTGGATCCCACCCTCCGTGACGGACATCAGGAAGAAGGTAGCCAGTTGGCTAGCGTTAGCACATTGTTAGCTTCTTTTTTTCTGTGGCTATTTTATAGTGATTTGAGAGACCTTCTGTCTAAGGGTTCATAGATACCTACAAGAAGTTAACATTATGCTATTTAACAAGTCATTTGAGGTGGAAATAAGGCGTTATTAACAGACAGTCCCTCCGGTTCTTTAATGAGGTTGAGTAATATCTGTCGCACCGTGACGTATAGCCTGCCTGGCTCTGTTGTGTCTTCCTCCAGAGAGAATGGCCGAACCGGAGCTTCTGTTGGACTCCAACATCAGACTCTGGGTGGTTCTGCCCATCGTCTTCATCACCTTTCTTGTCGGCGTGATTCGCCATTATGTCTCAATTCTTCTGCAGAGTGACAAAAAGTTGACCTTAGAGCAGGTTTCAGACAGGTAAGCACACTGTACTTGTCAATACATGGAAATTACACAAGTTCAGCGAAAATGCAGTAATGTATGTTTGTGTGCTTTGTAAAAATTTCAGCCAGGTTCTTATTCGGAGCAGAATTCTCAGAGAAAATGGAAAATACATTCCGAAACAGGTAAGACATCAATCTTACCCAAGTGTTTTAATATTCAAAACACCATCAAAGCGAAATCATAAAAAATAGCAGTAACAGTCTTTCAATCGGCTCATATTATTAGAAAGTTCAACTGCCATACTTACATTTAATCAACTTTATCAGGTCATGTTTTTAAGTCAGAACTAGCTCTCACACATTTCACTTGGTAAAATGATGGTTAAATTAGTTGAATTTAGTTTAGGTTTTTGATTTGTTACAAACGTAAGAAGTTGTTCTCAGTTTATCTTATCTTCTTAAGTAATTTTGAAAAACATCTTTAGCGTCTTACTTAATAGGCGAGGTGTTGTTTTATTTCCATTTGACCTTATAATTTTTTTTCTTACAACCTTGGAGTATAAATTATTTATAGGAAACTGCTGTAAGCAACAAGAGTTTGATACAAAACTAATGTAATTGATGTAAGTAAAACTATTGGATGAGCTGACTTTTGATCTGGTCTCCTGTTCCTTACCATGCCTGTAGTTAACAACAGTATTACTGATTACCTCCCTGTGTTTTAGTCCTTTTTGATGAGAAAGTTCTACTTCAACAACCAAGAGGACGGCTTTTTTAAGAAGACTAAAAGGAAGGTCGTTCCACCGTCTCCCATGACAGGTAAGCCCAGTGGATTACTGCGCCACTCATGGTGTTGTCACTGGGTGCTGAGCTGTTAAGTTAAATATATATATATATATATATGCGTGTGTGTAAACTGTAGTACACTCAGCAAATAGTTTTCCCCCCCCAACTTATTACAAAACAATAGTGAAGATGCTGAAAAAAAATATTTTGCACATCGTATTGGCGTAGAAAAATCAAGTCTCGTGTTTCCCAGATCCCAGCATGCTGACAGACATGATGAAGGGCAACGTCACCAACGTGCTTCCCATGATCCTCATCGGTGGCTGGATCAACTGGACCTTTTCTGGATTTGTAACAAGTAATATTAGTTCTTCTTAAAATGTAGCAGCTCCTGTTACATAGCGAGTTGCGCATCTAAACGTGATGTGCTCAGTTATGTGGGGTTTTTTAAAATATTTTTTAGTGTAATAGATGTTTTGTCTTTGTGCTTGTGTTTCGACACAGCGAAGGTTCCCTTCCCTCTCACCCTGCGCTTTAAGCCTATGTTGCAGCAAGGAATAGAACTCCTCTCATTGGATGCTTCCTGGTAAAGAAATAAAGCAGGACTTTCTGACCTTCACTGAAACATTCGTTTTGTTCTTCTATCAAGCACGTGACCTTCTCGTGACTATCTATGTGCACTCTTTCTTTTTTTTTCTTTTAGGGTGAGCTCAGCTTCGTGGTATTTCTTGAATGTCTTTGGACTGAGAAGCATGTACTCCCTCATATTGGGTCAAGATAATGGTAAGTGTAGTTAATGAAGAATCACTCCCATCTGCAGACAGTCAGGATTAACCATTCGCTCATGCTGATTGTAGCTCTGCCTCTGAATCCCTCCAGGTGCCGACCAGTCTAGGATCATGCAGGAACAGATGAGTGGTGCTGCCATGGCCATGCCTGCAGATACAAATAAAGCTTTCAAAGTATGTTTTATATGACCAATATAATGAGATCCTTTGGCAAGAAAGGACAGATTCTCATGTGATTTTTATTTTAATTTTTTTTTGCAGGCTGAGTGGGAGGCACTAGAACTAACAGACCACCAGTGGGCGCTAGAGAGTGTTGAGGACGAACTGATGAGCAGGGAGCTGGACTTCGATGGCATGTTTAACAAGGAGCTGCCAAGTGGGATCTTCTGATTGCCTGGTCTAAATTTAGTCATTGCAGGGAACCGTTTTTTTTTTTTTTTTGTATGTGTGTATTTTGTTGTTTTTTTTGTCTTTTCACAATGTGCGACGTTTACATGTTTATGGTCATTGTTCTTTCAAATATTCCTCTTCCAGTCCAGAAAATATCTTAACCTACTGAAACACTCTAGCTGTTTCATGTCGATGAAACACATTTTAGTTGCTATTTTATTTACAAGGACATATTTCTTATTAAAACTGCATTATCATTCTCTTGTAAGTGTATGCATTCATAATACTACTGGGTACAAATCCCTCCCCCCCCATGAATAATTAGACTACTTCCATTTCCAATGCATCATGACTCAACAACAGGACAAAACAAATTGTACAGGTTAAACTATTTAATCTCTCAATGGTTTGATAGTAGAGCAGTTGTTCTGTGTCTACCTCTAAAGACTGGAAGCAGACCTGGGACCATCTGAGGTTCGCATGTTATAGAAATGTCTTCTGTTTTCTAGACAGTTAATTTTGTAAAGTTAAACATTACTTTGCATTTTTTACAGTCTAGAAATAGTTTTGATTAAAATTGGTTTTCTCCATTGCAGTGTACAGTTGCACATTTTTCTTTGAAAACAAGCAATTTGATAATTACAAGAATGACATGAGTGGCTTTTTTTCTGCATATTTCAACTTTTTTTTTTTTGCTGGAACTTTCACTCTCTGCTGTGGAGTTTACAGAGAACGGTCTGAAGAAGAGACCATTCCAATTGAGCTGCAATGATTGGGCAAAATGTCTGGGTGTTTGAGGAGAATTGGCAGATTGGTTTGAAATGATAGGTCATCACAATCTCAAATAATCTCATCACACGGTATGCAGGATGCCATCTTTAAATCGAAAGGAAGAATGCAATCCTCGGCTCCTGCCTCGGATGTTGCCTGGACATTTACCATCTACCTAATCTTTGAACTCATTCATTGAAACTGTATTTTCTGATCTTTGTGGTCTTTTCCAGGTGAATCTATTCTGCCTTCAAGCAAATGTGTTTGATACGGTTCAGAAACTGAACCAGGGAAGTGTGGCCGAGGTTTTTGAGAGATCGCATTTCTCATTTTCCTCGTAAAGGTTTATCTCGTTTCGCTAGAAAGGACGTGCTGATTCACGGTTGAACATCAGATCCAGGAAGAGGAGGCGAAATCTTCACCATTGTGGAGTAAATGAGCAGGTCATGAAGGTTTGTTTGGACCTGGACTATTGTGAGGATCTGAGAAAGGCTTCACTGCATATATCGAGATTTTATTGCTGCAGGATGTGGGATGTTTTTTAGGATGATCTGGTCCTGGTTTAACCAACGCTGAATCTGTCCACTTTTTTTTTTCTTCAAAATCAACTATCTTGATTTATGTATCATGTTATACATAGATCAGTTCCTCTGAAAAAACATACCTGGAATGTTGCTTTGACTCATTCATGAAAGTTTAATGTGTCCTTGAATCAGTCCCATTCAGGGACGCCTTAATCTGCTCCACAAATAAACTGCCTATTTCCACAAAGCTCCACCTTGGAGCTTCAGTTCCCAGTTGAGATAACAGAGCATCCCGCCCTTGTGCCATCCCCACACAGCTCCACCAAACTTCCAGCAGCAATTAGCATCTACTGAGCTCATCATACAAAGGGTAGTAAATGTTTTTAGCTAATCGGCAATAAAATTTAAGAACAAGGAAGAAAATTGGTTGTAAATGGCATCAATGGGCCACATGAAGAAGCATTGTTGAGTTTTGGAAAGGGTATTAGGTTCTTAAAGAGACAGAGGTCAATTTCAAGGCATCTGATACAAATTTACCACAAGGTCAAATTTATTTTTGAGTTGTTTTGATACATACTGCATCTTTGTAACAACTGAAGGATAAAATAGTTACTTCATTGTAGTATAAAACGCCACTACATCCCCGGTAAATACATATCTTCATTCCCCCTTTAAGTGGGCTTCCAATACTTTCTATCCACAATAGGAAAAGTGGGCTGTTTTTATCGTCACTGCGTCCACTTGCTCTTTTTAATTGGATTGTTTAACTGTTGCCTTTAGTTGCAAACAATCGGGAAATTTTAAGGAATTGTATTTTCACAAGCTTGGAGCATTTTTCTCACTCTAGTAGGTGTGACCCACAGAGCAGGAGGGACTCACCCGGAGCACCAAGAGGTCTCACTCAAATCCTTCAACTTGCCCATTTTTCCATGTTCAAATGTTGGGACAAAAATTTCTACTAACCAGTTAAATGATGAAGATATACTCTGTGGTACTGACTTAAGCTGTCATAGAGTCATAACTGTACTTTTCGCTTGTAATGATGGTTTATCCACATGTCGAGGTTGCTTGCGCTTCTTCTTGTTTGATGTTTTTTGGCGGTTGGCAAACAACAAAAATGGTGCATTACCGCCACCAAACGGTATGGAGTGTGGACCACAACGTCACTCAAGTATTAAATTCTGTTAAGTAACTGCGTTAATTTAAGATAATGAAATACTATCTGATAAATTTTACTTTTCGAATTATTTCTAAATAAATCAACTAAATCTAGGTTGGTTGATCTTTTGGCACAGTTGCACTTTTATACCACTAGGGGCCCCGTTGCTCCTCCGTCTATGGATCGTAGAGGAAGAACGTTTAGCGAGACGCTCGCTCCTGTGCTTCAGTCCCTGCGCGTTCACGACACCGGTCCACTGGCTGCATGATGGCTGAGGGAGGCGGACCCGAGTCGGGTAGCGCGGCAGACTCTGACACAGAGCCGGTAGCCGCACAAATGCCTACCCCTTCAATAGAAAACCAAAAACAGAGTATTGGGTCACTTTTGAAAACAACTTTAAAAAAGGGCGACGAATGGTAAGGACCGACAACATCCAAACGTTGTTTGTCTTAGTCAGGGCTAGCTAGCATGAAACAGGAAGTGCTAGCATGCTAAAGCTAACAAGCAGCAATGAAAGCCTAAACTGAAAGCTGTTGCGCTAATGACAAACAGATTAGCATGCTAACTGCTAACCAGTCCGACCGTTTTGTTTAGAGACCTTTATGTGATGATCACAAACACTAACAATAACTTATAATAGATCAGATGTCCACTCAAACAACTTTATGTATTGAGATATTATCTTAACGTATATTTCATTATAAGTTGGAAGAAGCTAACTGTAGGGATAGCGAGCAGGCCCCGTATTTATCTGATAGGTTCTTCTTCCAGTCAAACCGGCTTTCTGACAAGACGAGACAGTTTTTATTCATATTTCTAGATCTGGCTGTTTCTCAGATCGAGTTCTTGAGAAACAGCCAGTCATGGCTAAAGCAGCTCTAGTCAAAAGCTGGTCAAACTACTTCATATAAATATTTCAATGGGAAATAGTCGGAGTAGCAGTTATTTACTTTGTCTTATATACTACAGCTAAGGAAACGTACGTTCTCATGAACCTTGTTACCTTCACAGCTACGGTGTTTGCACATTTATTTACATTTCCCTCTAAAACTATTTATTTTATGTGAATGTCTATCATAAGGCTCTCTATCCTTTTCAAAGTTTGTCAAAACCTAGTTTGTATTGGAGAGCATAGAACCATAGTTTTCTGTTAGAGAAGCTGCTACTGCTGAATGAACACTCAACGCTTTTCTGATTCAAGCCTGTTAACTAAAGGAGATGCTTTAGATGAGATTAAGGCGAAACTAGCCTGCCGTTACTATATATGCAAATGCCAAGGCAGTTTGCTGTTGCGTAATGTTCTGCAAAGGCATGAGGCTGTGTGGAACGCGTCCTATTAACATCCACCTTGTCAGTTCTTCCCTTCTGTTTTAGTTTGGAAAAGAAAAACTGACTATTTTCTGACTGGTTGTGTGGTAACTTCTGACTTTTAACCAGTGTTGTCTGTCTTAGGTATCTTATAGACAGTCGATGGTTCAAACAGTGGAAAAAGTATGTGGGATTTGACAGCTGGGATATGTACAATGTTGGGGAACGTAGCCTCTATCCAGGACCAATCGACAACTCAGGGCTGTTCTCAGGTAAAACTCAAAAATAATTTTCTCTCAAAGCAAAGAACATGAAATAAAAGGTTCATTTGAAATAATACTTTTAATTCATGTTCTAAAGACCAGGAGACTCAGGCCCTGAAAGAGCACCTTATAGACGAGCTGGACTATGTTCTCGTACCCACTGAGGCGTGGAATAAGCTGGTCATCTGGTACAGCTGCCTTGAGGGCCAGAGACCCATTGTCAGAAAGGTGCTTTACTTTTTCCCTCCATGTCATGTTGATTTATGGCAAACCATTATCTGGGCTTTCTTATAATGTCTCATTTCTCTTCTAGGTGGTCGAACACGGCATGTTTGTGAAGCACTGTAAGGTGGAAGTTTATCTGCTTGAACTCAACCTATGCGAGAATGACAACATGGAAAATGTCGTCAAACGGCATTTCAGTAAAGCTGATACCATAGGTAAGAAGGACGTCAGGACTTCCAGGTGAACCGGGGGAAGTTTTCATTTCTGCATTACAGCATGTGATCCTTTTGTTCTCAGACACCATAGAGAAGGAGATGCGGACGTTGTTCAATATCCCTTCAGAGAAGGAGACTCGACTCTGGAACAAATACATGAGCAACACTTATGAGCAGCTGAACAAGCCAGACAGCACTGTACAGGATGCCGGTCTCTTCCAGGGACAGGTAGTTCACACTCTAGATCAGTGTTTCTCAACCCTGGTCCTCAGCGCCCCCCCCCCTGCTCTGCATGTTTTAGATGTGCCTCTATTCCAGAACAGCTGATTCAAATGATTGCATGACCATCAAGTACTACAGAAGCCTGTTAATCACCCAGAGATACAATTCAGGTGTGTAGCAGAAGGGAAATACCTAAAACATGCAGGACAGGGGGGCGGTGAGGACCAGGGTTGAGAAACACTGCTCTAGATAGATTCCTGAACATACTAACACACTGGAAGTATTTCCACTCCTTGTACTTGCATAATTCATTCAGAGGCGCTGCCTAAAAACAGGAACATCACATAGCCTCTAATGCAGAGCTGCCAGCTCTACAGGAAGATCCTTCTCATTTATTACACTAGGTAGTTCTTGTTCTTAACGATTATGGGTTGAATTGTGGTTTAAACTGCGTCATATGTTTACAGATTTATATGTGGCCTTGTGTCGTGATTGTTTTGTATAATGTTACAAATGTCGCTCCAATTTTATGAAGAATGGATACATGTTGAACTCGGTGGCGACTAGAGAAGTGTCTCAAAATGAAACGAAGCTAGTACACAGGGGCATCTCCACAAATTAGAAAAACTGTGAAAGTTCAGTTATTTCAGATATTCAAATCGACCTCATGCTTATTGGGAAATAATTACACACAGACTGAGTCAGGACATCTAGTGAACTATCTGTTAATTTCAAATAATTTGGCGTACATCTAATGTGCTTCTGAAATCACTTTCTTAGGAAAAAATGAGTGTTGCATATAAAATTAAGTTTTGATAAACTGTACTCTTGTAATCTAAAGTAGGTTTTCCACGAATTCCAAAAATAATCCAAGTCTGTACCTTCGTTATACAGGGAAAACTGTTTTTAGGTGTGATGAACTCCTTAAATTCCCACAGGCCCCATTTTTTCATTTCATCAAGTTCCAATGGGGGACAACATGGTTACTTTTCAAAATGCAAGTCAATAAAACTATTGAACGCCGCAAAAATAGTCTTCATGTGTTGGGAATGATATAAAGGAGTCGTGAGAATGTGTCTGCGAAAATAATGCACTATAAATAATTCGATAACCACAACTACACTTAATAACGGCTTGGCAGCAGTTGACATATTTACTGAGTTCACCTTTAACCTGAGGTGTAACAGCCATAAATTAGAAATACGGAGCAGGCATGTTTTTATTCTGGTTGTTTTTTCCCACAGGTGCTTGTGATCGAACGCAAGAATGAGGACGGCACGTGGCCCAGACAAGCTTCGCATCCCAAGTAAGCAAACCTCTTATTTAAAATTGTGAAGAAATGTTTTTGTCTCCCTGGTGATTATCATTTTTCTTTTGCATTAAGACTAATGGTTATAATTTACTTTCTGAAACGCGCTTCTGCTCTCTCTCCAGGTCCAGTGCAACCCCATCTAGGAATTTTACTACCTCCCCTAAGCTTTCCTCAAATTCATCAGCTAGCATATCCCCAACAGTAACCAATGGTGACAGTAGCGGTAGCCCCGGATACGCTCTGAATAACAGCACGTCCTCTAACAACAGGTAAGGCGAAAAATTCTCATATATTCCTCTACTACTTTCTACTTTTACATGTATTTATCTGCTTCAGATACGCAAGGTGTTGGCCAAAACTGTCCATATCTATACATGGAGCTTATAATGCATTTTAGTAGAGCCAAAAGCACTACCATTAAACTTAATTTAATTAAATAGAACACCAGAAACAACACACAGTTAAGTCAGGAAACATCTGTGCATTTTTAACACACTAAGGCAAAGACTTTTTTTTTTCTTCTCACAAAAGTGTTTATTCTTGTTTCCTCAAGTGGTGACTTGACTCTTAAAGTAGCCGTATTATTTATAATCCACTTAGCTGCTTTCCGAGGGGAATGCTTTAGTGCTTTCCTGCAGAGCATCTTTTAAACACACATTTTTAAACATAAAACTTTGTGGACGTCTGGAGAAATTTGGCTTGAAATGCAAATGTCCTACAGACATAATTAAATTAGAAAAACAAACCTGTTAGTTTGATTGTCTGACTGTTTCAATGCACTAATGAAGAACATGAACGTGATCTTCATCTGTTAGATGTGGGCACTAAAACCATATAAATGACACGTTCTGTTGTTAATAGGATTTTTACCTTACATGATGTTTGTATGTGTTTATGTTAATATAACTACAATTTTTCTTAACACTGGATCTCCTTTCATGCACATTATGTCAAATATGGTGTTTTAAAGTAATTCTGGTGGAGCTGGTGCTGTTCCCAATTCATACTACATTATTTTTATTTAAATAACATTTTATATCGCCTATAGTTATACTTGTATTTACTAATATTTGACACTTTGGATGGAGTAGCTTGTCAACAAATAAGCAATTTCCCCTTTGGGATCAATAAAATATATTCTGTTCTATTCTAGCCTCGCAAGCATCACTCAGCTTTGCATGGTTAAAAGGTTTAGATTGAACATGGTTTCCAACAATTAGTTCACTGACTGTAGCTCTATTGGCTAGAATAAATATTGATGTCTGTAAATTAGAATATTTTTGAAACATTGAATCTCTTCCATACATGACACCAACGTGCGATAGCTTGTTAGGCCGGGCTTCGAGAAGTGATCTGAGAATTGCGTGTATGTTTTATTCCACCAGCAGTAACAAATCCCTGCTCTCCACAGATTTGGGGGATATAATTCATATAGCTCCTCCTATAACTACAGAGAATCACAGTCGCAGCCTGGCCTGTGCGGTCTCAGTAATCTGGGCAATACATGCTTCATGAACTCTGCTCTCCAGGTAAAAGAACTCTAAATATTCTTTATAGATGTACAGCTCACCAAATAAGAATGTGATTTTCTTTTTTTAGTATTTCTGCTTTCATAATCTCCCTTCTTGTTCCTCTTCCTCCAGTGCCTGAGCAATGTGTCTCCACTCACAGAGTACTTCCTCACGGACCAGTATGAAGCGGAGATTAACCGAGAGAATCCCCTGGGGATGAGGGGGGAGATCGCCGAGGCCTACGCAGACCTGGTGAAGCAGATGTGGATGAGCCGCAGCAGTTACGTGGCCCCGCGTACCTTCAAAGTGAGCGACTTCAGACAAATCTCAGACAGGTTACCTTTCACCAAAAGGAAGCCAGACGGAAGCAGTCACGTGTGCGTCTCGTTTTCCAGACCCAGGTGGGCCGCTTCGCTCCACAGTTTTCCGGCTACCAGCAGCAGGACTCTCAGGAGTTGTTGGCCTTCCTGCTGGACGGACTCCACGAAGATCTGAACCGTGTCAAGAAGAAGCCTTACCTGGCCCTGAGAGACGCAGAGGGTCGTCCAGATGACGTACGCAGCATTGAAGCAGTGTTTAGCACTGCAAACTAAAATGTGTCCGTTTGTGGTAGAGCAACTGCAAAACTTCATGAGCATTTACAAAAAAAAGTTGACTTTCCTTTAGATTATTGTTTTTTGTTTTGTTTTGTTTTTTTGCCGTTACTATGTTGAGTTGCAGTTAATTGTCACACAGTAAAAGCTTTCATTATTGTTTGACTACAGATTGTTGCCAAGGAAGCCTGGACAAACCACCGCTTGCGCAACGACTCCGTCATCGTCGACATTTTCCACGGCCTCTTTAAGTCTACATTAGTGTGTCCAGAGTGCTCTAAAGTGTCTGTGACCTTCGACCCTTTCTGCTACCTCACGCTGCCTCTCCCTATGAAAAAGGACCGGACCATGGAGGTGTTTCTAGTTCAGTCGGACCCCCAGTCCAAACCCACTCAGGTATGGGAAAAGTCGGGCTTCGGTCTGAACTGTTCAGCACCTTTTGATCCGTTCGTTGCGTCTCGTCTTTTAACACCTGTTTTTGTGGTCAGGGCTCATGTATAAAAGTATTCACTCCTCATTTAACGTTTTCAAATTTGCTCGTCTTGCACCTTTAAACTTCAGGCTACGCAGGCTGAATGTGATAGACCAATAATACGTAGACCTGCATTTTTACTGTAATCAGTGGCATTCACTGTAACAAAGGGGGTTACAAAAGTCTTGAAAAATTCAGTACAGTCTTTTATTAATTGTGCAGTGAAGTTGTATGGAATAATGGCATTAAATCATATTTTATTGGCAGGACAGTTAAGATTTTGTAGTTTACAGTCTTGGAGATCAGAGTTTATCATCGTCATGCTAAATCAGAATTATTGTTAGAACTTTTTTCCTTTTAATCCTAATAAAGAATACAATAATTCCCCATCCTTTAGCCAACCCCTTTTATTTTGACGGCCTTGAGTAAAAACTGATGCAAACAACTGCCTTCAGAAATGTTTTAATCAGTAAATGGAGTCCACCTGTGTCCAATTTAATCTCAGTATCCATCCATCCATCCATCCATCCATCCATTCATTCATTCATTCATTCATTTTCTTCCCCTTATCCGGGGTCGGGTCGCGGGGGCAGCAGCTTAAGAAGAGAGGCCCAGACTTCCCTCTCCCCCAGCCACTTCTTCTAGCTCCTCCAGGAGCTGGAAATTATCCGTTGAGGCTTCTGAAGGTTTTTTTTATTTTATACGTCTCCAACAGATTTGGACAAAATGATGTTTTCTTGCATTCTCCTCAGTCATGGAACAATTTACTGACAGTTCCTAAAGTAAAAACACTCGCATCCAATACCAATTATAAGGGCTGAAGAAAAAAAAAAAAAGCTGTGTAAGAGGAATATTTTTGATTTGTGTGTCTGTTATCTTGACTTGTTCTGCTTTGTAAATGTCATTTTGACCTCACTTTGATTAAAGTGAGGTCAAGATATGGCATGGACTGCCATGCCATGCAGGGCAGTCATGGAAGAAAAGCTGCAAAAGACTTGAGGCTAGAGTGGAGGTTTAGCTTCCAGCAGAACAACAACCCCAATCATAAAGTCAAGAGCTCCAGAGGAATGATTAAACTCAAAGGAGGTTTGATTTGATCAGACCTCCAGTGCAGAATCTGTGGAAAGGCATATGGAGGTCAATGTTCGGTTCCTCCACATTCAGCCTGGCTTAGCCTGAGGTAGAAAACGATATATTCCAGAAGACAAATTCTTTTTAATAAATATTAGTTTGGAACCCATGTATCCATCACCTCACATCCCACATTAACCGCATAAAACCCCCCCAATATAATACAGTGAAGTTTGTGGTTGTAATTTAGAAAAAATGCTACAGGTGTTTGGACACTTTTACAAGGTGCTATAGTCATGTTAATATGTTTATAGAAATATTTCACTCTGCTCTGTTTTCCTCGTTCTGCAGTTCAGAGTGGTGGTCCCCAAACTGGGAGCAGTGACGGACCTTTGCAGCGCCTTGTCCAGGCTCTGCGGGATTCCTCCTGAGAAGGTCAGATTTCCCACCATCTTTATTTCCTCGGATGTTTTTTTTGTTTTTGTTTTTTTGGCTGCTACTTTCAACCCGCAACCCTCCTTGTCCTCATAGATGGTGGTAGCCGACGTTTACAATCACAGATTTCATAAAATTTACAGACGAGATGATGCCCTCAACCAAATCATGGAAAAAGATGACATTTTTGTGTAAGTCTTGATTATTGAAAGGTGACCCCCAGAGATTTTTAGATTCTTACATTCGATCCGTGATCCAATGTGTCTCGTCTTTGCAGATATGAGGTCCAGGAGGAGGACAGTGAAAGGATGAACCTGCCTGTGTATTTCAGGGAGCGCCACTCCAAACACGTGGGCAGCTCCTCTAGCACCTTGTTGTTCGGCCAGCCTTTACTCATCTCTGTGCCCAGACACAACCTGTTGGCTGACGTTCTTTACGACAAGATCCTGGAAAGGATCGGGTAGGAAATGTGTATATATATATATATTAAAAAAAATTATTCAAGTGGTACAGATCACAGTTCCAGAGACATCTCATCATTTCTTATTGTATTCAAAAGTTAAGGTTTTTGTTGTCTTTACGTATCGCTGTCGTTCCCTGTCCTCTGCTGCAGACGCTACGTCAAGCAACAGCACAGGCCAAAAAGCGAAATCAGAGCTCAGGCCTCCG